>NW_020440825.1:64081-121198 GCF_000699045.2 Agrilus planipennis
ATTTCTTAACGAATCTCCATAAAATGATGTGTAAAATTACAATTTTTTAAAATGTCAATAATTCTTTAACGGTTTAGTGAATCGATTTGTAATTTTTACAGGAGTTTTAGAATTGAATGAGGAACGTTCTTCCAAATTTTTATTTGTTTCGTAGCATTCTGACATACCCCCCAATCATCCTTAAGTTCAATCTGTTAAGAAATCAAAAAGAAATTAGCCCTTAAGGCAGAAAGAACGCAACCTACACTAGTAATGAAATCTGGAGAAAACTACTGAGCTCGTCTTTTGTGCGATTTAATTTATCTCGAAAATTACTTCATCCCTAGCAGATAATTTAGTGATCCATTTAAGAGAGGGGGTTGGATCTTTAATGTGTTAAATACAATAAAACGAACAAGTCCATTCTTTCAACTGTCATTCACCCGTTGGAGAAGAATACGTTTCGTTAAGGAATAGAGGACAAAAAAGTACAAAATTTAATTATCCTAAAGACCGACGTGAAGGAAGTGTTTCAAGTATCCTTAAAATTAAATTTTATTTCCTCGCTTCATGATCAGCCATAGACTATGTAGTTCAACTAGAAACTTGTACGGAACTCATTAATTATTCTGTTAGGAATTTTCTTGACTTAATTAAACAAGTCCAAAGAGCAATTATGATATTGATTTGTTGAGAAAAATTTGGGGCATAATTCCTCTCGCTTATAATTTCAAGTTTCACATGACACATCGTTTATAATTGACACCATTTGCCAACGATCCATGTAAATTGCAGTCTATTAGGTGTATATGGTAAGCAATTTAATTTCGTTTCGAAAGTATGGTATTTTGAAACCGATTGAAGCTACCCTTACAAATTTTGAAGAGACAATTTAATATATATACATTGGAAAGCTATAAATTTGTTATTAATAAATTAATGAACAGTTCGAAAATACCACAAATGGCGCGGTAAACGCCATCTGTAGTACGATGCTACATTTTAGGATTACGTATGCTCCAACAAGGTTAATTTAAATATACGGATATTTACTTGCTGAAACGAATCCTGGCGAAGCTAACCTCAATGTGATAGGCACGTTACCATAATCGAATAAAATAATTCGAAGTGGTCTGTATTCTGTCGAAACTGCCAGACGCGGATCGCGNCTGCCTGCGACGCGCTGATGAGATCCAAAAAGATCGAAATCGCGATACGCGTCTGGCAGTTTCGACAGAATACAGACCACTTCGAATTATTTTATTTAATGAATAGTTCTCCATTAGAAAGGGTTATAACAACACAAGAATAGGTGCGAGAAGTGCCTTAGATAGAGATAGAAATGTTTTGTAGCAATCCAATCAAGTTTCTCAATTCGGATTTGACTCCTTTATCGGACGTGAAATGGTGCAATATTCTTGATGGATTTGAGGTTTATAGAAGGAGTTGCAAATTTCAATTGAATAAATTTTCAACACCCAGTATTTCCGTTTCGGTATAATTAACTTCTATTTTATATCTTTACCAATCATCCCGAATAATAAGCGAGTATGAGGCAGATACTCTTAATTAGAAGAGGAAATAGCGGTTAATTAGGTTTATAAACAGGGTCATATTTACAACTATATCACTTCAATTTTGCAGAACAACACACTGGCTGTGTTTCAATCGATTGATAAACAATGACCTCCGCTGCTCCATTCAGACCGATATGGCATAGGCTCATAAATGTTATCTAACTTCCACCTTATTGCTTCCTTTGGGGTTTCCAAAATGGCCATATTGTAGAATTTATCGATTAGGGAAGGTCTTTATGTAGCCAGGATAACCTCAATTAGGTCCGGCTGTAATAACGGGTAATAATTTCGCGAAAATTTACTGACCACTGAGATAGCTTTTTCATTTAATGTTGGAGCAACTCATTATAACCACATTTTCTGCATTATGGCATTAAACTGCTGATAAGTAAAATTGCAATCATGGACAATTAATTATACTTTATGTACTCATACATAGGAGGACCTTTGAGCTTCAATAAAATGAACTATAAAATCTACTTCAACATTTAAAATAAGTCTTGTGGATTAAGAAATAAATAATACTTTACGATGGTTTCAGCATAAATTTATAATGTGCTTTAGCATTCGCATTTTCGGCATAAAATTTTTAAATTTTCGTTAGGGTTTTTTTTGTCGAAACAGCACATGAAGGAAATAATATATATACGTCAAAAAAGCAGTAATTACGATCTTAATTTGAGAACCTTTGCTTTTAAGCATTAAACTTGAGTTAGTAATAAATTATTTACTAATTGACTTTCGTGTTTTTCGTCAAAAGCTACTTTCAAATGTAATTTTTAATACCAGGTAAGTAATTTGATTATAAGGGTTTGTGCCAATAATAATTTATATCTTCCATTGAGTTGTTTACAGGAATTTGCTTATTATTTTTTTATGTCTTGTACATATTGTATGTAATTAAAATTTTATTTAATTGAGGTGATATTTTTTGGGGCTAATGCTACTAGTTTTAGGCTTAACTTTTGGGTAGGAGTAGGACGAAATGTTCTCAGTTTTTATAATGTAAATGAACATGGTCACATGCTACTTACCCGTATTTGTTGTGGTGGCAAGAAGAATGGGCGCTACGTATAAAAAAGCAACGATCGGTTGGCAATCTGATATCATTTTGGCAACTGAAAAAAAAAAAAGTGAAATTGTAAAAATACTGTATTTATCGCTGTAGACAATGCAATATATGTATTAACCTATAATAGGTGTTATAATCATAACTATAAGAAAATCAAAAGGAATTCTGTGGAACTAAAATAAATAAAACACAAAGAAAAACGAAATTTTATTTTCGGACTTTTAGGGTTTTATTTAAGTTTTAAACAATTAATTTTTTAGTAATTTATTAAGCCACCTAGGTATATAAATTCTTTTATATAAAGCAAACGTTATTTGGACTTGGGCAGTTTCTGTTAGGAAAGTGATTTCAATATGATTTAATGATTGACTGAAAATGGTTTGATCATCATCATAATCATCATCGTCAGTTCTAAGACTGGTTGGACACGCACCTCCACTCTTTCCTATCTGAGCTAATCTTCGCATTTCCCTAAAACTAAAAGAACCCACATAAGTTCTCTATTTGCGAACAGTAATCTAATCTAGGTCCACTTCTACTCCTCTTAACTCCTGTTTCTGCCTCTAATATGTCTCTGACTAGACCTTCATGCTTGAGAAGGTGTCCTATCAACCTGTCTCGCTTATTTTTATTGACTTCCATAGAGTCCTATGTTCTTCTATTTTTTCTAATATCTCTTCGTTTCTAATCTTCTCTATCCACGGTGTCCTCATCGTTTGTCGATAACTCTACATTTGGAACGCTTCTGACCTTTTCTTTTCCGCAGCGCCTACCGTCCATATTTTGCACCCGTACAGGGCCGTGCTCTAAACATACACCTTTAACAATCTTTTTCGAATTTCTAAATTAATCGATCGCGAGCATACAAGTGAAAGTGTTTTACTGAAATTAAATTTACATTTTGGAAATATTGAAGTTGATTTTCTAGGGCATTTGAAAAATAAATACAGTTCTCTCTGAAGTTTATCGTATTTTTAGAGGCCACGATGAATTGCATTTGATGTATCTTTGACACATATTTCATGTATAGACTTACAGCATCGAACCGATACCGCTTTTCAGCAATAACCGAACAGGGTGCGGTCAGTGAAAATCGATTTTCCCAATGCACTAGAGCAGCTATGCACGAAATACGGTAAGATCGAGGTAGGCCAACGCAATAGAACAATCTCCATGGAGTTAATGCCGCAAACGGATATGAATTTTACGATTATTTGAGTGGAACGATTTCCCTTTTTAAAGAAAATAGTGCAGCTGCGTGATAATTCTGTAAATCAGCTCGGCATTGCAATTATTTCTAATCAGGAATTTCAAAACTATACACATTTCGCAACACATGTATATGTTTACATATGCAGTGGAACTTGGTTATAATAGCATGGGTTATCATAACGACAACTCTGATTTAACGTCAGTTTTTAATTTAATTTTTTTTTCAGTAAAAACGACAACAAACTCGGATATAACGTCATATGATTATTGAAACGGTCTTATAATTGTCGGTTCTTTAGTAGATAAAAAAAAAAATGAGAAAATGTGCCTCCGCCAATTCTTTTTGTTGCCTTTTATGATCATTGCTAAACGGAACGTCTATTTAGTGCAAAATGTCAAAATATCCGCTCTCTAGAGCAGTTATTCCCTACCTTTTTTTCGTCACGACACACTTTTAATAATTTAAAAACTTGGCGGCACACTAACAATTATATAAGTTCAAAAAATATAGTTAAACAACTGTTATTCCTATAATACGATATATTTTGTAAAAATAGCAGACGATAATAATTTTCAGTGGAATATAAAGTAAAACGGCATTACAAAGTAAAGAAAATGTTTATGAATAAGGAAACTGTACTCGTATTTAGAACATTATGTCGGAGCACGTACGTGCGTCCTATATGCCCCGAGTATCTCAGAGTTCCTGAAAGCGAGACTCGAGTCTCCGTCTCTCATCAAGTCTCTCTGGTGTCGCTGAGAGAGACTGTCAAAAAAACTGTTTAGCGTCTCTGAACGAGAGACTCGAGTCGCTCATAGAGAGATTCTCATTTCGTATCCAGTCTCTGAACGAGAGGCCCAATCTCTCAATAAGTGGTGTCTCGATAGACATTGTTAAAATTTTCTAAGTTCAACATATTTCAGAGATCCCAGTCTTTCTACGAGAGACTCGAGTCTCTCAATTTTTCAGTTTTATTCATTCAGTCTCTCTGTGAGAGACTCGAATCTCTGAATTAACAATTTTATCGTTCGAGTCTCTCATACAGAGACTGTGAGAGATCCATAAAAACACCTAGACAATAACTGAGAGACTGTGAGAGACGCTCTCAGAGACGCTGAAAGACTGGAGAGAGACTGAAAATTTTTGTCTAAGGACGTTATTATGATCGTAAAAACGGATGCCCGGGCGTAATTCTTCGAATTCTTTCAAAAACGAACGCACCCCTGCTGTATGTCGGCCATTGGGATCGGATGAGATCCTTATCACTTCTATATGTAGGCTATACCACTATATATCTCGGATTTTGTGTCGATGCATAACCCAGACAGCAAAATACATTCTTCAAAAGTCTCCTTCGCTATTTTACTGTATTCGTACATCCGTAAAATTTGGCGGCACTTTTCAAGAATCTCGCGGGACAGTATAGTTGGCTAAATTTCAACTTAATTGGTTCAGTTGATTCGGAACAAATTGACCGTGAGAGAGGAGTGATCCTATACGGGTTCTGTTTTTCATTCGGACGTATGGAACCCTAAAAAGAGTTTAATATTTCTTAAACCATCACTAACGTTTCAGTTAGATGATGTCCCCCTACTTTTGATTTAAAGGTGAAATGTTGGTATTGTTTTTAGATATAAATTATTTATTGCTCATTATTTTCATTTTGTAGTTTTTCATGAAATCTATTGTTGTATATATGCAAAAGCGTGAAGAGAAAATCGAAACAAAAAGAGCTTCATTTGTATCGTTAAGGCTAGAACGAAGGCAAACCAATTCTTGCGATATACGTATGCAAATCGATCCGAATTTATCAAGATCTCACCCCGGTTATTCGTTTTTGATGGCGCAAATCAGAAATTCTGAAGGGGTAGAATGAACCCAAGGATTACATTCGAGCGCTTTCGAAGACATGATAAATTGTGCCCTACAAATCTCCGTTGATTTAGATTTGGATTTTATCTCCGTATCATTGTAAGGGAAATTTACTTTTCAAAATGTAATATGTGTAAAACATTTCAATAAATTTCTTTTCAAACCCACCAAACTTTGGTAAACTTTACACGCCGACGGTAAGTAATCTCGTTCTTTTCTTTAGTACAAAAGAAGCCATGACTAAAGAAAACTATTCTCTGACAATGACAAACGAAACGATGGTAAGATTATGTGCGTGATAATAAAGTTTATTTTAGAGCTCCATTAAAAATAGAAATAGTCTGTTTATAGAGTAACGTGTGGGCCACTTTAGCCGGAAATAAATTATTGGAGGAAATAAAACCATTTTACCACTTTAGGTATTAGAGAAAATATTCTAAATATGATAGAAAAAAGGTTAGTACATACTTCCAATTCAATATTTCAGTATTTTCTACCTAGTGACCGTTTTATTGAACTAATTGGTACAACTGATCAATATTCCTCAAAATATACACCTTCTGCGTCGATACACTTTACAGTTGACTTTTCCATGCTGTGAAGGTGTATCGGGATGTCTGCAAGGATTGCCGTGATATTGGCTTCGATCGGTTGGTGGTGACTTTTCAGGGCTGATTTCAAGCAGGGAAAGGGGAAAATGTCCGCAGGGGACAAATCCGGACTGTAGGGAGGCTGGGGTTATATAGGCATGTTGGCCCAGGTCGTGGCGTAGTTTCATGTTGTCTTTGATCTCTCACTTCGCTTGATGTGACCACTCTTTTAAAAGTTTTTCCGAATGTCCAGGCGGCACAAACTCGTAGTTAATGATTCCCTCCATTCCAGAAAAACACGATGAGAATTGTATTTGCCTTGGATTTGCTCATGAGAGCTTTCTTGGAAGGGGTGATCGACCATCTTTAAAGGCATATTGATAATGTTTTGGTAGATTTATCCAACCGGAAGCAAAACTTGAGTGCATGACGTTGTTCAATCGAAGTCTCCATCTCGCCGCGGCACGACTCTACGCAGGTTCTTCAAGGAGCCAAATGAGCTCAGTCGATGTTGAAAGCTTAAACCCCCTAGTACCCTCCCTGGACTTGAGTGCATGACGTTGTTCAATCGAAGTCTCAATCTCGCCGTGTCACGACTCTATGCAGGTCCTTCTAGGAGCTAAATGAGCTCAGTTAATGTTGAAAACTTAGACCCCCTAGTACCTTCCCTGGACGGTAGAGCGCGCGACGATGTAAACTCCGAAAAAAAAGGGGTCATTATTTTTTGAACGGATTCCGTATTTTATTTCAAATACACTAATTTGTCGTACTTTTCTTACAATTTCTGAACTTTAATTCAGAAAATTAAAATAACTACCACCGTTGTAGACATTACAAGTCATACAATGTTAATTACTTGTATATGATGCAATGGATCGGAAGAGAGAAGTTGCTGGATAAACAAACTTTGTTTAATTTAACTTTCGTTAAAAGCAGAGCTCATTGTAGGATTCAGTTTTAATTAGATATTTATTTTGTAAACAAATGTTTTCTAATAATACGTCATATATATATATATATATGACGTATTATTAGAAAACATTTGTTTACAAAATAAATATCTAATTAAAACTGAATCCTACAATGAGCTCTGCTTTTAACGAAAGTTAAATTAAACAAAGTTTGTTTATCCAGCAACTTCTCTCTTCCGATCCATTGCATCATATACAAGTAATTAACATTGTATGACTTGTAATGTCTACAACGGTGGTAGTTATTTTAATTTTCTGAATTAAAGTTCAGAAATTGTAAGAAAAGTACGACAAATTAGTGTATTTGAAATAAAATACGGAATCCGTTCAAAAAATAATGACCCCTTTTTTTTCGGAGTTTACATCGTCGCGCGCTCTACCGTCCAGGGAAGGTACTAGGGGGTCTAAGNATATATGGATATCTACTTGCTGAAACGAATCCTGGCATAGCTAACCTCAACGTGATAGGCACGTTACCATAATCGAACAAAATAATTCGAAGTGGTCTGTATTCTGTCGAAATTGCCAGACGCGGATCGCGATTTCGATATTTTTGGATCTCATCAGCGCGTCGCAGGCAGCTCCGACAGAACACAGACCAACTTTTACCTGCTGTCTTAACAGCGCGTTTTAGAAAATACCACAAATGGCGCGGTTAACGCCATCTGTAGTTCGATGCTACATTTTAGGATTACGTATGCTCCAACAAGGTTTTTTTTAGACTACTTATATTTGGGAGTAAAAGTTATCGTGGTTAAAGAAATAAAAAGGAAGACGAAAATTAAGTAATGTATACTCTAAAGAAAATATTATTCATAAAATAATTTGTAGTTATAACCTGCTTTAATCCGGACGCGGATATTTGGACACACGGCGAAAGGACATATGCGACAAAAGGACGTTCGACAAAACGATGCGCCTATTAACGTTTTTTTGATACTTTTGTTCTCACTTCGTTTTAGTAGGATGCATTTAATAAATTTCAAGTGTTCAAACGTTGAAATAGTAATGAAATAGCGTTTTGTAGGTACAGGAATTTTCAGATATTTACTTAGAACAGCAGAGCTAGGCACCTTAGTTTAAAAAAATTATACGTTTAAAAAGTATATAAGTAAATTATATAAAAAGGAAACAGTTACAGCCTGCGTCAAAATGTTTTTCTTCAATAATGTTGAACTGTTGAATTAATAGGTATGAAATTTAGGAATTGAGATAAGTTTTTATTTGCCAAAATTTTCCAGGTCCATGCTGTGTACATTCAATGATCTTGTTGTAGAAACGGAACCAATTAGTGAGCAAATTTGCGAAGTTTTTTGTAACAAAAACGCGTTCTTTTGCTTCACTTTTTACTTATAAGTACACATTACACCCAAATACGAAATTCACCTACCGTAATTGCTTTTCTGTTCTTTTTCAGACCAAATTTTCGTTGAACTAATGTTAAATACTTAAAGATAACGAGTTGCCTTTTATTTAGGGAATAAATGCCTGTGTTTTACGATCGTATATGTTAAGAAAGGGTTTTTTATTGACCTAAGCATAAGTAGTGTACGTAATGGATGTTGGAGGTATTTACTCTATTTAATAGACAGTTTTGGTAACGATAATTTTACTATCGTTTTAGCGTTGGTTGTATCCCTTTTTTCTATTGACCAATTTTGTGGAATAGTTATAAAATGTGTTTGTTTTGACGCACATTTAGCTCAATTAAAAATTCATTAAAGCCCAAGGATCCTTAAAAATCCTAAAAATACAAAAGAAATTCTTTGTTTTCGCAAGGCTCCTTCAAGGAGTATATCGCCTAGCGAGAAGGTCATAAAAGTTTAGACGCATCAGATATGATACTTAATTATCATTTAAATGGAATGGTTGATTTAAATTGTAATGTTGGGGAATTTCTGTCCATTCACATATAATCATTATATTTTATTCAATTTTATAAAGGATTATCCTAACTATTATATAAATGCAAATGCTAGTTTGTTTGTTTATTACTATTTCACGCCTTAACTACTTAACTGATCATCATGAAATTTTGTATATATATTGTCAGGGATACATAAAAGGACATAGGGTACGTTTTATCGAGAAAACAAATACCGTTCCGAAGGGATAGAAAAATTAGTTTTATGTAGTCGTCGATGATCTCTGATACCTATTTAGGGCATCAACGACGGACGAAGCTGCGGGTAAAAGTTTAATAATTTAAAAAATATGTAAAACATTCTCTTCATTCAAGTCAATAAGGGATAATACCCCTAAAATAGGAGATATACTTAGACTTTCCCTTGTGCTTATAAGTATTCACTGATTTTCAAAAAGACCCATGTACTCTAGTGCTCATTGTATTTTTATAGTTCGAACGATCAAAATTGTGATAGTCTGCAATAAAACTATCGCATTTACTTTCTTCTTCAACTTACTTTCTAGACTAGAGCGTTTGCTGACAGAACGCTTACTTTTGCTCACGACAGACGTTGTAGGGAATATCGTAAACATAGAAAAGAAATGCTAGGGAGGAATAGCAGCGGACGCTAATAAAGAAAAAGGAATAACATTACACCAAATGATGCAGACTAGCATAATTTGAGCATGCATGTTGTCAACATCGGACTTTAAAGAAAGTTCAACATTGTCAGGAATTCAGGAAAACAAAGACGCTTGTTTAAAGACATAATTCCAACCAGGCAGTTACAAAGCCGACCTTGCTCTTTTACGTACTTAAGCAATCTCTAAACTGCTGCACCACTTGCTGATATTCGGTTATCTTTTTTCACTTTGTCTGTACTAATCATGAAACATTTTCTAACTTAACAACAAACGTAGGAATTGACTACAGTCCCAAGTGGAAACAAGAAAGAAGATATGTCTATTTTCACAGATAATTTATTGAGTACTTTGCCAATTTTGATGGTCCCAAGTATAGACATGGTACTACATGTATACATATACATACAAATGGAGCGTTTGAGTTTGTTGGGAGTGCTTGTAGCTGTACGAATTAATTTCAAACATGTATCTAATTGCTACATTCGATCAGAAATGAGATATGTAACGCAAATTGATAGCGGTTGGATGAGGGGAACCGAATAATGGGATTATTCTCAATTAGTAGGCGTGCAACACTTTGAATGCAATTCTGCAGCTTGGGTGACGGCTGCTCATGAATGCCAAAGCAAAAGGAGAATTTATCGGCAGGCGCTTGATCGCCTTCTCAACGAACGATGTTCCTAGTTACCGTTGTGGATTGAGTGTATGACTAAAATGTCAAAAAAAATTTCATACGAGGGCGGTTCAATAAGTACCCGCGTTTGAAGACGGAGGACGTTTCTGAGGGAAATTGGTGTTGTCATCGTGTGCTGCCATCTATCAAACCAAGGCCAAAACGAATTTCCGACTGATTGATAGGTTAGTTTGGATTTGGCAGCCATTCGACTGAGATGTGTTTCGTTATTTTCGCTAAGATGGAAAAAGAGCAGTATCGTTCGGTAACTCGCTTTTTGTTTTTCGCCATCTACGACCACAGTTAGATATTGCTTCAACGAATTTAAACGTGGGCAAAGATCCGTTTTTGATAGGAGCGACCAGGAAGCCTGGCAAACGTTGTTCCCGAGGAAATCATTTTACGGATTTTTTAGGAAAAGGAAGAACGATCACTGGACAATACTACAGTGAGTTATTGGACCGCTTCGACAAAAAATTGAAGGAGACACGGACGCATTTGACGAAAGGGAAGGTGCGTTTTCAACACGATAACGCACCGGCACATTCATCAGGAGTTGTTGCCGCCAAAATGCATGAATTACGTTATGAATTTGCTGCCGCACACCCCGTACTCACTCGATTTGGCTTCCTGCGACTTCTTCCCTACCATGAAGAAATGACTAGCGAGAAAGACATTTAGCTCAAACGAGGAAGTCATCGCCGAGACAGGGGGGATTTTGGAGAGTTAGACAAATCCTATTTTTTGGAGGGGTAAAAAAAATGGCAGGGTCGTTGGGAGAAGTGCATCTTTCTAAAAGGGGACTATGTTGAAAAATGAAAAAAAAAAATTAAAAAAAAAAAGGTGTCTTCATTTCTAACACGGGTACTTATTGAACCGCCCTCGTACATTGAGAAAAAGATGAAAATATAGACAGTACCTACTTATCTGTGTCGTTTCTCGGTCCATAGCTTATAAGAGGAATGGAACAATTCTCATAGTTGTCCTCTTAGGTTAAATGAAATAAATAATAGTTAGAAGCGTTCGAAATGTGGTGTTATCTTAGGCGAATGATGAGGATACCGTGGATAGAAAAGGTTAGAAATGAAGAGGTATTAGAAAGAATAGGAGAACAGAGGACTGTATGGAGGTCAATAGGTCAATAGGTGAGATAGTTAGTAGGACACCTTCTGAGGCGTGCAGGTATAGTTAGAGACATATTAGAGGCAGAAACAGGAGTTAGGAGGGGTAGAGGTAGATTAGATTACTGTAGGCAAATAGTTAATAGAGGGTGGTATTTAAGGGAAAGCCCGCCAGAACGAAGACATGAACCGTTAACCGTAGTGGTACTCAGTAAAATCACTATCCGGTGCAACTCTCAAAGAAATTGCTATAACAATCAGTATGCAAGATTCCATAATTAGTTTATCAATTTCAATTGATTTCTAAGTGACCGTTAAATTGCAGCTTTTTCAAAGTGATTGAAGCCTTAAAGAAATGAAAAATCTTTTCTTTTGAAGGTGCGGCAAAAAACTGCTTGCCAAATCCAAACATATGTATGTGACAGTTACAGAATCGTAATCCTGGCGATTCGTCTTTTTAAAATTTGTTGATGCAGTTAGCGGGAAACGTTTCAGATATAAGCGTATCAATATTCCGTTGACAAGGGTAATTTATATCGTGTTGAATTGAAAATAGAAATTGCAATTGCCATATAGAGGGATAAAACGGGGCCAAGCTCGTTTGTCACAGAAATTGAAAGCGTAGGTATAGTGTAGATATACATATACGGATTCTACTTCACTGCGCGGCCTATTCATAGTGGCGAAAGTGGTTTGTTTTTCGAGCTGATGTAGAGATTTTTTTTGTTAAGGTAAAAGCCTGACTCACAATGGCTATAGATAAAAGGAGTTTTCTACTTCCATCTCATATTTCGCGAGTTTATCAACGCTAACATCGATAAAAATCCATCAACGTCAGGGTTGTAATTACTGTTCAACCGGCACGAAGAAAAATGCTGTAAATCACTTCATGGAATATGTGGACTTTGAATCCAAGCAAATTTTGATTGAACACAACCAATAAATTAAAACATTTGCACACCTACTAACTTTATTATCGAAAGGACAACTTTAATAAATTAATAAAAAAATTTCTATCGCTGACTAATTAATGGGACCAACTCATCTTTTATGACCACCTTCTGATCTTCTGCCAATTTTTCAATCAAAATTTAAGTAAATAATTCCTTATATAAAGTTTGTATAAAGAGCAACAGGCAGTTATAGAGCTAGGGATGCATCGTAGAGAAGTAAATATTAGGAAGGGAGTCAGCCAGGGATGCACACTGTCACCGCTACTTTTTAATTTATACATCGAAGACGCCATTAAAGATAGTACAACTGTAGGGATAGATGTACAAGGGCAAAAGATTAGTATGCTTAGATTTGCAGATGATATAGCAGTATTAGCATCTAGCAAGGAGGACTTACAGATAGCTTTAATTAAAATGGAAGCGGTACTGACAGATCAGTACTGTATGAAAATAAATAAAAGTAAAACTAAAATACTGGTATGCAAGGGAAGAAAAAGTAGGGAAAGAGCGAATATAAAGATAGGAAACGAACAATTAGAAGAAGTGGCGGATTTTAGATACCTAGGAAGTCAGATAAGTCAGGATGGAAGGAGTAGTAGGGACATAAAGCAGAGGATAGCGCAGGGTCGTGTCGCCTTTAATAAAAAGAAGTCACTTCTATGCTCGCGAACGATTAATTTAGAAATCCGAAAAAGGTTGTTAAAGGTGTATGTTTGGAGCACGGCGTTGTACGGGAGCGAAACATGGACAGTGGGCGCGGCGGAAAAGAAAAGGTTAGAAGCGTTCGAAATGTGGTGTTATAGGCGGATGATGAGGATAATGTGGATAGAGAAAGTTAGAAATGAAGAGGTATTGGAAAGAATAGGAGAACAGAGGACTCTATGGAAGTCAATAAAAAATAGGCCAGATAGGTTAGTAGGGCACCATCTCAGGCATGAAGGTCTAGTCAGAGACATATTAGAGGCAGAAACAGGAGTTAGGAGGGGTAGAGGTAGACCTAGATTAGATTACTGTTCGCAAATAGTTAAGGATTTGGGCTGTTGTAGTTTTAGGGAAATGCGAAGTTTAGCTCAAGATAGGAAAGAGTGGAGGTACGTATCCAACCAGTCTTAGGACTGACGACCTTATGATGATGATGAAGGGATTCAAATAGGCCAACATACTCTGCCATACAATATCCCAGTCTGTCATAAAATTCTTAACCAATTTTCGATTATTTTTAGGTATGGTCGTCGAAAACGTTTCTGTTGTCTTGTGGAAGACATTGTTTTTAACGTTTTTTTTCGGTTATGTATTATTTTATCTGCCTGCATTAGTAAAAACTACTTCCAAGACCCTCTTCTCCCTTGTGGCGTGATGTGATTCAATATATGAGCGACCCCTCATTGAATTAGGTTTATTTGAAGACCACCACTGTGTTTTCAGAAACAGTTATTGTATGTAACTGTACGAATTGGCTGCGATACCACCATCTGATCATATTATGGGTGGTGTTGGTTATCAAAAACCATGTTTAATTTCGAGATACCACCGACCACGATCGGTTGGATTTACGATTAGAAAGGAATGCGTTCTAGTAACCTACTGTACTAATAATGGTGTGGTAGAGGCATTATTTGCTGGGGTAGGAATAAAAAGGTCATAAATATTTTCGGTCGCGCGCTCAATGTACAAGAAGTTATTTATAGTTCGACAATAAAATTAAACGCATATTTGTCGTTAAACTCGTAACCATAATAGAGTCCTTGTCTGGAGTGGTGGGAAAACTGCTTTTCACAGTACATAAACTTTTGGGGACCATTTCATATTTATTGCCGTTGTATTTATATGACTGTCGAATTTTTTTATTGCCCTTGTTACTAAATAACAAAAAAAAAGCATTCAATAGCATACATTGCGAATCATTAAAGTCAAGAGCTTTACGTACCAAGCGGACCTAGAAGAAAAACACTAAAACCAATGTAGGCATTTCTTCTACACACTAAATTCTAAATTTTACTGTCACATTCAAGAAATTTTTGGGGAAAATTTGGAAACTTAGAAGCTTCTTGGTCTGAAGTATTCGCGTTAGTTTTGTGGTAGGTAATGTGTAACGTAATAATCTAGAGAGGAACAAATTTGAAAATTGTAACTGCAGTAATATTATTTGGAGCCAAATCACAGGCTTAACCAAAATAGAGAAGTTGTTAGTGGAAAATCAGAGTGAGACAAGTTTCTTAAACAGAGCAGCTGTATCAGTAATCTGGGTGACTGAGACTAAGAGGGTCGTTATGACACTCTGATGGGGAAACAACCGCATTATCATATGTGTGATAAGTGCAACACATAAAAAGCTTAAAGATGGCGTTAGCTGGGGTAAAGTATTCGGGACATAAAATAAAATGAGAAGGTGGAAGAAGGAGACGAACAGAGGACCTTATGGAAGTCGGCACGAAATAGGCGAGATATAGGTTGGTAGGATACCTTCTCTGTCACGAAGGGCTAGTTGGAGACTAATGAGACACAGAAACAGGAGGGGAAGAGGTAGACCTAGATTAGATTACTGTTCACAAATAGAGAAGTTAGATTAGATTGGTTGAAGATAATAAGTAGTAGAGGTACCTACAAATCAAAAAGCCCTTTGGTGTTTGAAAGGCGCTTATTACGGTATTTTAAGGACAACGAAACTGTTTTACAAAATACAATTCACGACAAAATAAAAATTTAAAGTGTATCAGTAGATTTTGGAAATTGGTTTGGCGGATTTATTTGAGAATATATCGGAATTTAAGGCAACAATCGTGAGTGCATTAGTTGCAGGTATTTATTTAGGAATGGTATGGTACTTACAATTTTTGAACTAGAAACAATATGCTGTTATACATTCAATTAATCATAGGGAGATACGGTCAATTTATTATAAAGTAAGTAAATGTCCCATTATCTGGAATTGTTTCAACTACATAATTCATGTTCAGAGATGAAAGAAAAGTATTAAACGGAAAATGAAAAGCTTTATTTATTTGACTAAAATGTGTCATCGTCACTGGCTTTAGCTTCAGGTAATCATGGAAGCTGTCGTTTACCTTCCAGCGGTAAAACCTTTTCCAAACAAGTCTCGGATGTTGTGTAACGTCAATATCTTCCGCCACTTTAACAGACATGGACGAGCTGTTAGGTTGATGGCAGACTTAAATATGGTCTCAGCTATATACAGTTCAAAAGTAAACACTTCGTAATTACGACGAATTTCCGCTTCCACAAATCCCGAGGGAACAAAAAGACATCCTCCTAGGAAGGAAACTTTTCTTCGATGTAGTTTAACTTAAACTTTGAGTTTTGTCGATTCCGATGACACTAGGTAAGATATACTTGCACAAAGATGAGTAGCGAAATATTTAAATTTAAGTTTTTGAACACAAAATTGCTATTTAGTAGGGAGTAACTGTGAATTAAATTTTAATAAAAAAAAGGTTCAATTATTGTTAAACTTTCTTTTGGATTTTGTACTTTAATAACCAATTAAAAAATTTATGTATGAGTAGTATGTTAAAACTAAAAAGATGTTGGTATTTTTCGTCGTTAAAATGTAAATTACATCATCGTTTTCCTAATAATACCTTCCTTGGACAAAAATTTTCAGTCTCCCTCCAGTCTCTCAGGGTCTTTCAGAGTCTTTCAGCGTCTCTCACAGTCTCTCAGTTATTGCCTAAGTGTTTTTATGGATCTCTCACAGTCTCTGCATGAGAGACTCGAACGATAAAATTGTTAATTCAGAGATTCTACTCTCTCACAGAGAGATTGAATGAATAAAACTGAAAAATTGAGAAACTCGAGTCTCTCGGTCATAGGCTGGATACGAAATGAAGATCTCTCTATGAGCGACTCCAGTCTCTCGTTTAGAGACGCTAAACAGTTTTTTTTACAGTCTCCCGACAGTCCCTCTCAGCGACACCAGAGAGACTCGGGTCTCACTTTCAGAGACTCTGAGAGCAAACATCTCACTCATTTCGACAGATATACCCAAAAATTAGTCCATTAGTTATCCTTGAAAATATTTAACGAAAGAATTAATTATGTAGAAATACACAACGATAAAACGGTCGTAATGTTAAGTAGCCTAGTTTAATAGAAAAAAGAAAAGTATCAGGTACATGTAAATTAAACTGCGGAACGATAGGTCATACGGCTGACGCGTGGGTGACTAGGACGACCACCAAGCGTTTTCGCGAAATTTTTACGCGAAAAAGTTGTATTTCTTGCAAATGAATATTTCGCGAGTGGCGTGAAGGTACATATGGTGGCATTGACCATATGACTCAAAGTACAAGATGTGTAAAGCATTGGAAACCTCTTGTTATTGTTAAATTTCACCGACGGTATATAACTACTGTAATGTAATACATACCAGGTAGTTAATGATTACAAACAGTTTTTAGAACTCACATCAACGTATTCTCGTAAACTGCGATGGGTTCCTTTAAAAGTCATGTAAATTTTGTTTCGTTTTGTTATTTTGCATTGTCCATTTACATCACAAGTTTGATTGACGACTGCTGCATAGTAAACTGATAACGTGGGGCTGTTGTTTTTTTTTTATTTTCGGTAAACGAACGTCTGTTCGAATACAATTGTAAATTTACATACCTAGGTACGTACATTTATTTGGAAAATTCATTTGCAGACAGCCGAATAACGTATAAGCGACAGTTAAAAATAAACAAGCAATTCATTATTGGTATGTTTTGAATTCGCAAATAACCCATAGGTATTAAACTGCTGTTAAAAAAAAAGTCAGTTGCAACCTTGCTAAATTGCAGCTTTTTACAACATCGCGTCACTAAAACTGGGTCGCTATAACGCTACGTATTGATCTCGCTAGTCTAACGCTTTGATGCAGCCACTTGCTGCGTTCAAGCGGTAATAATACAAAATAAGAGCTTAAAAAATAAAACAAACGCAAATGGAAAGCTTTTTCCCACATGTATCTATTGTTTTTCAATTCGACTGATTGTTCAATAATCCGGTTGCTTTTGCTTTCTTCTTTAACTCGTTTGTCGACAAATTATATTCGCTTCACAAATTGGAAATAAAAGACGTGTGCTTTGGTGATGAGCATACAAAATAGTTTATGTAAAATTTATAATTATAATTGTTTGAATAAGCAAGTTTGTTCGCCAATTTTGTACTTTTATTAACTTATTGCGAGTCCAAAACTAACTTTAAATTAATCTGCTAACAGCAAAAATTAGCAAGTTTGAGAAAAATCGTCTTTTAGATATACATTAGAAGTCACAAAAATGCTTGGAGGACTTTTTAATGGGTTTTTAATTAAATTATAAACTTTACTAGAAGGATCTCGACAGGAAGCTGTGGATGATCCATCATAGAAAAATATATTTTAATATCACGAAAAGTAAAATCTATTATTCAGTGTGTGTGTGTGTGTTGAATTTTGGTAATTGAAAGTATTACAGAGGCAGTTATTGACCTACATATCAAACGACAGTTATATTTTTTATTTTCAAAGTGGACTATAACTTGCCGCTAATTTGTCGCTTAACGATGGTGCTTATCCCATTTCGTCAAGTTGGCACTACACATACCGTATTTCGAAATAAAAATACGTATCTGACAATAGCTACAATTTATGGTCCTTGCGGCATTTTTTTACGATAGATATTTATATTTCGGGGTACTTTAATAGTGTAGTAGCTTTCGTGACAAAATGGGTAAAAATGCCATATTTCAACGACAAATTATTTCTATTTCGAGATACTTTTGTTTGGTGTCAGTTTGATATCAGGTTAGCATTTTATCTATTTTCTAGTAACCCAACTGGAACCACAAATTTTCGGATTTGGTAACAAACAAGAGATAAATTGTAGTGCATTTTTAAATTGAGAAATATAACTTTGTTGTACCAACTTGATATGCGTTAATCATTGTTTTATAAAATTAAAAAGATCGAGTTCAAAAAGTATTTACTTTTGGTGGAATTTAATAAAACTTCCGTCATTTTTGGTTTGAATCCTATTATTTACGGGGACGAGTCACCTACAATAAAAAGAGGTTACTTCTATGTTCGCGAATAGTTAATTTAGAAATTCGAAAAAGATTGTTAAAGGCGTGTATGTTTGGAGCAGGGCGTTTTACGGGTCCGAAATATGGACAGTGGGCACGGTGGAAAAAAAATGGTTAGAAGCGTTCGAAATGTGGTGTTACAGGCGAATGATGAGGATACCCTGGATAGAGAGGATTAGAAATGAAGAGGTATTAGAAAGAATAGGAGAACAGAGGACTCTATGGAAGTCAATAAGAAATAGGTGAGATAGGTTTAGTGTTGCCCAAACGCAAGAACAAGACGAGACTTAGCCAGTCTTGGTCTTGGTCTTGCGCCAATACACCTGGTCTTGGTCTTGCGCTCCCAGTCTTGGTCTTGGTCTTGGTCTTGCAGCAAGAGTCTTGCAAGTCTTGCAATTACCTATTAGTCTATTACTGTTTATTAAAGTTTACTTTAAATCCTAGAAAAACGTATTAGAATTGGAACATTGTGAGCTTGAATGAATATAGCCATAGCAAAGATCAAGCAGATTAATAAATAACTGAAGATTTGATAAGAAATTCGAAAAATCAACTGACCCATATGTCGTTTTCCATGGAAGTAACTGTTTCTTAATAAACATTTATGATCCTTGCTTTCTACCGCGCCGCCTCGCCACGTGCCGGTTCTATGATAAGGATGCCGCCGCAAATCAAACAATAATATAAAGCGTGTAAAAAAATTCGAAATTATTTTGCATGAGTATACCTACACCCTATGGCGGCAATCAAATAGTGTCAAATGTTATGATTTCGGCGTGGCGACAACGATTGTTTTAGATTTCAAAAGAAGCCGCCGGCGCGTGTATCATAACCATGTACTTCCGAAAAGCGGCAAATTTCTTTGAGAAGTAAGTACAAAACCTTTGATGCCGCATTATCAAAGTGCCGATGGTTAAAACATAACTATGCATGCACTCAGTTTGATTTTAATAATTTTTTTATTCGCTATGTTTATGGTATTAGTCGTAATGCGCATAGGTCCAGTTTTTCATATTCTTTGATACAGTTTTTTGCGTCTCATAGAATTCCTAAGCGTACCTACCTATACACCGAACTGTTACACCTAACTACTCAGTGAAATAGCGCTAAGTCCTAGCTGCAAGACGCAAGAGTCTTGCAGGCTATGTCTTGTTCTTGCTCAAGTCTTGCACGGTCAGTCTTGGTCTTGGTCTTGCTAAAAATACGCGGTCTTGTTCTTGGTCTTGGTCTTGCAAAAACGCAAAAACAAGACCAAGACTGCAAGACCAAGACTGAATTTGGGCAACACTAGATAGGTTAGTAGGACACCTTCTCAGGCATGAAGGTCTAGTCAGAGACATATTAGAGGCAGAAACGGGAGTTAAGAGGGGTAGAGGTAGACCTAGATTAGATTACTGTTTGCAAATAGTTAAGGATGTTCTAGTCTTAGGGAAATGCGAAAACTAGCTCAGAATAGGAAAGAGAGGAGATGCGTGTGCTGACGACCTTATGATGATGAACGTATTATTTATAATGTTTTACATCAGCGATGAACAATTTTATTCCCAAGAATGTCGAAAGAGAGTAGTAAAATTAGCATTTTTGAAAATTTCTGCCGGTTTGTTTGCGTTTATTAGAAGCAGCCACATTTTCTCTATCGCCGGAAAATTACATGATGGCATTTAGGTTTAATAGACCCTGTTAAGTTTTAATGACATAATAAATTGTTGGAGTGATGCCATTACAGGATAATGAAGACACAAAGGAGAATTCCTGAAGCCGGACTGAATTCCATGGTAACATGCGCTGACCCTTATTTCTGATAAGTATCTTCGTCAATAACAAAAGGGCAGAGACAAAGCTCTTCAACATCGTTTGCTAATTTTAAAATACGGGAAGCAATTAGATCGATCGAATTTTAAAATGTATGTCGCTTTTGGAAATGGGAGGATTATTATTAATTATGGCCAACTCGAACGTTAAGGATAGCTTTAACAAGGAAAAACAATTTCAAATATTTTTTTAGGAAACACGTTTTGATTTACATAAAAACACAAGAAGCAGATAGAAAATTTGTCGCTGATTCTTGTATCCTTTGTCCTCATCATTCTAATTACCTTTGCAGTTTCTACTGGCAACAGGTCGTACGTTAATGAATTTTCATTTAAATTTAAAACAAGAATAGGTAAAGTAGAAGAAGTTACTGATTTTAGGTATCTAGGAAGTCAGACAAGTCAAGGCGGAAGGAATAGTAGCGATATAAAGCAAAGGGTAGCATAGTGCAGGGTGGAGTCGCTTTCAATATAAAGAAGTGCTATGTGGGTTGTTCTAGTTTTACGAAAATGCGAAGATTAGCTCAGGATAAGTTTGGGGGTGCGTATCGAACCAGTAATGGGTCTGACTACCTTATGATGATGAAAGAAAATACCACAAATGGCGTAATGAACGCGTAGCTAACCTCAACGTGATAGGCACGTTACCATAATCGAATAAAATAATTCGAAGTGGTCTGTATTCTGTCGAAACTGCCAGACGCGGATAGCAATTTCGATCTTTTTGGATCTCATCAGCGCGTCGCAGGCAGCTCCGACAGAACACAGACCAACTTTAACCTGCTGTCTTAACAGCGCGAAAATAGCACAAATGGCGCGGTAAACGCCATCTGTAGTACGATGCTACTCCTTGTTGGAGCATAGGTAAACCTAAAATGTGATAGGCACGTTACCATAATCGAATAAAATAATTCGAAGTGGTCTGTATTCTGTCGAAACTGCCAGACGCGGATGAGGTGAGCTACGCCGGGATTCGTTTCAGCAAGTAGATATTCATATTTTTAAATGGACCCTGTTGGAGCATACGTAATCCTAAAATGTAGCATCGTACTACAGATGGCGTTCACCACGCCATTTATGGTATTTTCTAAAACGCGCTGTTAAGACAGCAGGTAAACGTTGGTCTGTGTTCTGTCGAAGCTGCTTGTGACGCGCTGCTTAGATCCCAAAAGATCAAAATCGCGATTCGCGTCTGGCAGTTTCGACAGAATACAGACCACTTCGAATTATTTTATTATAATGATGAGGTAATCCCATAAAAACTGTAATTTAATTTGTAAATACTTGACGATAATGATAAAGCAATCGATGGTGCATCATGCACTCAGGAACTTTATAAATGGCCACTTAAAAGTCGATATAATATTGTAGCATTAGCTTCATTAATACATACATATGAGTAGGCATGGACTGGCAATTCCTAACAGCAACGCGTAAACTGTTCAGGTAACTAATGTGTTTGCGTTAATGGTACCTACGTATATGTACCCATCATTGATGAGCACATTCACGATAGATTTGGTAGCATCTATGTCAACTCAAAATTGATACATGTAGAATAGATGCATGTGGGTATTCAATATCGTAGAATTGATTGTTAATTCGTTCTTACCGGTTGAGAATAGTCAGATTGGTTTCTCTTTGTATTAAGTATGCAAATTCATATACTAGCTGACCTCTGCGTGATGCACAATAATATTATAGTGTAATAAGAGCAACTGTTTATAAAAACTCTTTGTAGTATTCTAATTGTCAATCTTTTTATTTCTTGCATGTTTTATTGTTGTCTATAATGCCAGGTTCTTCATCTGGAAAAGTGGAAAAAACTTTTCCATGTTTAAGCCCACATTTATTGGGAATCGAGGCGCTATCAGTAATTTAATTATTTGGCAATTTTGACTTTTCCAGATGCTTTTTATTTCAGATTGAAATGGAATTTTACAGCCTAATTAACTTTTGGTTTCTTTTGATCAAAATTGTTAAAAAAGTTAAAATAGTATCTTTTTTCATTCCTTTGAAATGCTAGTATCACTCGAATTACTTTACTAAAGAAACATTTAGTGTGTTGCAATTGTACAATTTGTTTCCTTAGGACCTGCGTTGCATATTAGGGAAAGGCACTGTATCAGTCAACGTTTATTATCACAATTTCCTACAACGAAACTGTCTTTTCTTCGCCTGCTGAAGATGTACAGTAGCGGAAATAATTGTTGGCAGCGATTGTTTTATTCAGCTACTGAACGCGGAGGTGCTGCTTATTTAATTTGCTCTGATGAAAATGAATAAAAGTTGCTGCAACGCAATGCCTGACGTAGTTGCAATTATTAGATTTAATTTGCATAATACCGGTGCTGAAAAAATAAGTAGTTTTCCGTTGTGGTATGTATTAACCCTCGGTTTTTACAATCTGTTGTTAAATTTCATGCTCTAGCAGTTCTGTCAGGAGAAAGCAGGAAAGATAAGGTAATTAATAAACCTAATTACAAACTTCATCTTGAACTGTATCAGTTATTTGAAAACAACTCGTTAGATACTATAAAAATTATTAATTAAAATGCAGGCTTGCCGTTAACTTTAAGTACATCCGCAGTATAGTTTTGTAAAAAATTCAAGCTAATTGATAAAAAAGAAATTGATAAGGGCAAGTCAGGAAGGCAAATGTTTCATCGAAAAAAACCCTTAGTTTACAAATACACTAAAAGGAAAACTTCTGATGAATATCTAGAGGAAAAAAGATCAACTAGAACATAGTGCCTTCAAGTTAAAACTTTAGCTTCGTGGAATCTCAATGTAATTAATTTGATAAGATTCAAACTTTGCAGCACATTTTTGAAGCCCTTCAGTTATTTAACGAGCTAAAATTAACGGACACTTGATCCGACTTACCAAACATCTCTGCGCCCAATGTAAAATACTAGAGTGCTAGTTATTGCATTGGCTTCATTTAATTATGTTATATGCAGGGCTGATTAATGCATCTTTTTAAAATCAAAGCAGTTAAATAAAATACATATAAACAAATTTTCTTATTCTGCCTTCTTAACAAGTTTGAAAACTTTGGGGGTTAAATAAAGGAAAAGAAGTATATATTAGGAAGGGGGTCACGCAAGAATGCACACTGTCATCCCTACTTTTAATCAACATCAGGGATTTGGCAGGGAGGAGTTAGAGATAGCCTAAAATGGAAGCGGTATTGACCAAAACAGTGTGTACGAAAATAAATAAAAGTAAGACAAAAATACTGGTATGTAAGGGAAGAAAAATTAAGGAATGAGCGAATATTAAGATAGGAGAAGAAAAATTAGAACATGTGGCTGATTTTCGGTATGTAAGAAGTTAGATAACTCAGGATAGAAGAAGCGGTAGAAATATAAAACAGAGGACAGCGCAGGGTTGAGTCGCCTTAAAAAAAAAAGAAGTCACTTCTATGGTCGCTAACGATTAATGTAGAAATTTGGAAAAGATTGTTAGAAGTATAGGTATGTCTGGAGCGCGGAGCTGTACGAAACATGGACGGTGGGCGCGGCAGAAGGGAAAAGGTTAGAATCGTTCAAAATATGGTGTTACAGGCAAATGATAAGGATACCATGAATAGAGAAGGTTAGAGTTGAGAAAGTATTAGAAAAAATGAGAGAACACAAGTCAATATGGAAGTCAATAAGAAATAGACGAGATAGGTTAGTAGGACACCTTCTCAGGCATGAAGGGCTGGTTAGAGACATACTAGAAGCAGAAACAGGGGTTAAAAGGAGTAGAGGTAGACCTGGATTAGATTACTGTTCAGCCCGCCGGTTAGATTCCGGGTCCGTCTGCCTTGGTCCAAGTTTTCTGTGGTTTTCTTGGATCACTTAAACAACTGCTAAGGCAGTAATATAAATAATCTTTCATTCTCTTCTATCTTCATTTCGTTCGTAGGAACTGCCCGCCCACCAGCATTGGTGGTTGGTGGGAATAGAACATCCAAAATATTTTTTTTCGAGTTTTAGGGAAATCATGATTGGAAAGAGTGGCGATGCGTGTCCAACCAGTCTTAAGACTGACGACTTTATGGTGATGATGATGATGGTGGGGGTTAAATATTTGAAAATATTAATCTAAAAAAAGGTTTGGTAATAGACTGCAGAGGTTGCTGAATATATGTGGCCTGAATGTGCATATTTTACTTGCTTTTGACCGCGTCTATTTTCAAACATCTAGAGTGCACAATGGTTGATTTAAGCGAGAGATCTTGCAAGCATTTGAAAACAGCATACAAATTTGTACCTACACGGAGCAAGTAAATCTTACGTCACACGTTATCACCTCTGTTATGTAAACGATGTGAGCCTCAACTAAATGGAATTGTTCATATTTCAAGCGGAGATGCATTACAGAACGAGGAATAAACAGCTCTTTGTAGGTAATGCATTCTTCTTTCTTCGAGTTTTCGCCGTTGCGCTCGGCGTGAATCCTTGCACGGTCGCATTATTACGCGACGGGAATCGATTTGAAGTTCTGCAAGTGGATGGAAACGTACATTAGAATGTCATAATAATAGTGTCTCCGGCAGGATGCATAATGCGACCGACAATCGGGCAAACAGACCGTGAAAAGTTTACCAAGGCAACGGCACCTTGCCAAATTTCGCATGGCCAAACTTCAATACTGTGCACAATCTTCTTCGATTATGGAGTACCTATACCTACCTGTCAATGCACCATAAATAATTTGACCGATCCTTATATTTTATAGATGTAACTGTCTAATTTATACAGTGAAATTGTGAAATCAAGATTAATCGAATAAACTCATTAGGAAAATTAAATTTATACCTAGGAAAATGATGAAAATTTTGAATAACATTTCAATTGAGATCAATCGTCAGTTTCGATACAAAATCAAAGTGAGGAAATACACATTGATGGTGTTATTTAAAGTGAGAAAAAATTTGAACCTTTTAATCCGGCTTCAAAGTATGCAGGAACAGTTAGTAATAATCGAAGTCGATTCAGGAACTTCGAAACCGTCTTTGATATTATATAGTCGCGAATGTAGGACGATTTTCTATTTATGCTTTTGATGTTCTTCTTTCGCGCGATTCGTTTCGGGTCTAGTCATGCATTTCGCGTTGACTTTCCGGAGTGATTTAATGTCTGCAACGGCTTTTAGCGATGCTTTTAATTTTTCGTTGCAGGCCAATAACTGTCAAAAACATCGGACAACTATTACATACGTGCAGCTAGCTAGCGAAGCCATAATTTTTCATTTCTCTGTACTTCAATCGGAGCTTGTCGTTAATAAGCTCGCCTGAAATGCTGATAGAATTCAGTCATTGATATATGCGGACGTCGCTGCGCGCCGACATGGCCCCGGTGATCAAACGCAGTTGTGGGATTTGAAGTTATTGCCGGCGAATAAGATCCTTTTGATGTTTCCACCTTTAATTTTACTGCCGGTTGCAAGCGTGGACTATGGAAAAAAGAAACGGGAAGAGTCACAGAAAATTCCATCATCGTACGCGCGTATCACGGTCATCGCAGAAAATTGAAAATTTTCAGTAGATCGACAAAGAACGGAAAGTAGGTACTGAAATAAAATCATAAAATATTCATAAAAGTCACTGCTTTTATCATAATATCAGAGAGGATGTGAATATAAAAATACAAAAGTGGGTCACACGGACACTGTTTCCGAATTCTTCGGACATTATATGAGATTTCATCGGACATAGCCTAATTCTTCGGATAACATATCCGAATTGTTCGGATACAGCATTAGATTTTTTCTGATAATGTATCCAAATCCTTTGAGAAAATGTATCCGAATCCTTTGAGAAAATGTACCCGTTATCCGTATTCTCCATAGAATTCATAAAGTATTCGCGTTCGGATACTTATTTTTCTATGAACACAATTCCCTATTATCACCCGAATCTATCAACTAGACCCTAAATCTAGCTTCGATAGCATTTTGCGGGAATTCCCATGTCAACGTAGATTAATGTGGTGATGGTTGAGGGACACAAAGATGAATATACGAATATACATTAAACGAAATATTAAATTGTACAAGAAACTTTGTATATTTAATGCTGACTATCCCAGGATAACTCCACCGACAGTATTTGCCCCTTTTTGCTTAATTTAGACCATCGCAGGAGTACACAATTTTTAAAATTTACGTTTTAGAAATTGTTACTTGTTGGTAGTGAGTTGTTTTGAATTTTAAATTATAATGTGTTTGTTGCCTGTTTGTCTTCATAAAAAAATTTTATTCGGTGGAACATTTCAGGCAGATAAATTATTAATGTACTTTAAAATTTGTTAAAAGCGAAAGCGTTTTTGTACCGTACGTACTAATTGCTAAAAAAGTTTGACGATTTTCAATTTGTACAAAATTGCTAAGGGATAGGTATTAAAAACTTTTTCGACGCAAAAAGTATTTATTCGACGAAAAAATAATGTTAAGGGAATTCAATTGGTTATAGCAGTAGGTATTTAAAGTGAATAAACGTTAAATTATGCTTTGTTATGTGAATTCATTTGAGAATTTTTAACAAGTCAAATATTTCCATTTGTTTTGGAGTCGTTTAGCTGACTATCAGTTGTTAATTTGTACATTTCAGTTTTTTGAATTTTAAATAACTTGTATTTGTCTTACCTAAGTTGTGAGGTTGCCACTTACACTTCTTCGTGGAATCTCATTGGGTTTATTTCCCTGTAAAAGAAAAAAAAAGAATGAATGTATTATAAAAGAAATGGTAAACATTGCTAGAAAACAGAATTTGTTATTGCTTTTAACATAATCCTAAATCTATTAGCTTAGTTTTAGATAACGAAATATGAAAAACCAGGCCTCATAAGTGTGAGTATAAGCATTTTGGAAGTTTCCTATTTTAAAATAAGATGTTACCTAATACTTTTCCAGAATTGAAAAGGAAAATAGGAAATCACATAATAAAATTACAAGATTTTCACGGAACAACAAATTGAGAATGACACTAAAAACGAAGATGAAAGTAATGTTTCTTTTCGTTTAAATGCACTTTGTACTTAGATCTATAATAATAAAAACGGGGAAGATTGGAGAAGATTATAGGTGGATTTACGATACTCATTGCACATACCGGCTCAATTTTCTTTGAATCATTAAATGCGAGTCAAAAGTTTCATGAGACATTTAGAAAATCGTAGGTAGGTACCAAAAACAGCAGACTGTTCAAATTTCAAGACTGAACTTGTAAGATTTTATTAAACTAAAGTTTAAATTCCTACATAACTATAACATTCTAGGGTTTATAAAACTAAAAGAAAAATAATATATTACAGTGTAAAGCCCCTTAAAATGTAGAAATTACTTAACTTTGGTTAGCTTACCTTGTTACCCATACATTACTACATTGTGTTTAGCGTAATATCCACTCTCAATAGCGAAACAATGACATACTTAGGCATATGGCAAGCCCTACACGTGGTCTAAACAAATTTGTACAAACACCTTGAGTCATTTTTACATATAATTAGTAAAGTAATAAGTCAAATAAATGCATCAATATAAAGCTTTTGAGGTGTGCTACGTTTAGTTCAAAGGATTTTGAAAGTTCGATTAGTTTGGTACAGGTTTTAAGGAAGCAGGTGATATTCTCACATTATGCATTTTCGCTCATGTAACATTAAACGAAAAAATGCTGGCATTCTATGCTTTGTAAATATTTCGCCTTATCTGTATAGAGTTTTCTCCGTATTTTCTATCTGCTTTTTATGAAGAAACAGCAGCATAAGAGAATGAACCTAATAAGCATTAGCAATAAATTAGGGAACAACTAAGAGATCTTTTTAAATACTGTGGAACATTATTAGCTCATTTTCTCAACTTAATTATCTACCATTAGAATTTATTATTCTCCCAGCACTGGCCAATAATTACATAATAGTTTTCGTTAGCATTTTTATTATCAACTGTATTTTTAGTAGACGTATGATAAAAACAAGTAACTGAAAAAGAAAAACATTAAATGAGGATTTAATGATCCAAAAATCGATCCGTCTGGGTTTTACTTTTAAGAAAAAGGTTAGAAATGAAGAGGTATTGGAAAGAATAGGAGAACAGAGGACTCTATGGAACTCAATAAAATATAGGCGCGATAGGTTGGTAGGACACCTTCTCAGGCATGAAGGTCTAGTCAGAGACATATTACCGGCAGAAACAAGAGTTAGGAGGGGTAGAGGTAGACCTATATTAGATTACTGTTCGCAAATAGTTAAGGATGTGGGCTGTTCTTGTTTTAGGGAAATGCAAAGATTAGCTCAGGCTAGGAAAGAGTGGAGGTACGTGTTCAACCAGTCGTAGGACTGACGACCTTATGATGATGATGATGAAAGAATGTTGATTGTTATTTTACTGTTTGTATTAGTATTTTAGTTAGAGGTAATATGATTTTGATTATTGTTCATTTTTGAATAAAACTTTTTGTGTTAATTTTTTTTTGATCTGCTTTGTCTTTCGGTGTTGTATGACAGGCAACTTTTTTAGTTATGCTTATGTGCCCCTTTTATTTAATAAACCATTTTAATACTACACGACGAATAAACATAAAATAGCACTTTTTGCCTGAATAGGTAGGTGCTTTTTCATTTACAATGGCTCACTGATTACATTCTTTACATAACAAAGTGGTATAACTTTATTATTGCTTTTAATTACTTCTGATTCTGGGAATGCAAATGAATCGTATGCAGATGGGTTTTTTTGTCAGTTCCTAGATATGTGTGCGTGCATGTTCGTGTGTGTGTGTGTAGAGGATTTGCTTTATGAAACTGTACTTGAATCGATAAGCTTTCGTTCCGCCCTATTGTCGTCGTACACCTACTGCTCTGTGAGGGTGCATCACCCTGGATACGCATTATTTGAGCAGATCAAGTTGGCACGAATTTGGAATTTTAAATTGATGCTCTATTCCAGAAATTGGAAATGGTAAAGGCAACGTACGATCGAAACCTGCCAAAGAAATCCGCCTTGAATGTAAATCAAAATGAATTCGGTGTTTCAATAAGAACAAGGAAGCGAAATTATACGTAGAGTAAAACTATTTTTAATAAATAATAAAAGAAGAAGTGGCTCGTACGTGTGTTACGCAATTAATGTATTTTATTGAACTTGAATGATTAAATGAAGGCACCTGCATGTTTGGGCGAACCCTTCTTTCCTCTACTTATTCCCGTATGATTTTACAATTAGGCATAAATTATTTATTGTAGTTACCTTTTAAACTTAACCCATACTGTACCCTTGAAAATGGTCGAAAAAATATTGTCCAGTCAATACAAATAAAAAATGATTTGTGAATACATTCCAGTGCTTTTGTTAATTTCTATTGTTAATGAAACGTTAGATTTATACTTAGGTTTGCGAAAGTTTTTCGAATTAAACTTTCGAAAGAAAAACAGATGAGGTAGTAATCATCAATTAAACCTACTTATCTTTCTGTAGGTGATTTTGTCTACTCATTTACAGAGATTCTGATATTCACATACGAAAATTTTACTATTTACTGCTATTTAGTTATGCCCCGGAGCAGAGGTGTCGAACACGAAGCTACACCGCACCAATCCATTTGAACTTTTAATCTACCTATACGAAATTCTAAAATCTCCAAATTTAATCTCTAATGGCCATATTGCATTTTAATATGAACGAAATTGTAGATTTCACTAATCCTGCATCATCAAATACTCAAATCTTATTCGTGTATATTTGTACTAATTGAAGGTAAAAAGTACCACATGGTCGATCTGTCAGTCGTTTTGACTTCATCAATCAAAAATCCTGTTCCACATTCATTTGTATTATCCACCGCAAACCCTTTGTTTCGTTGACATTGGCGCGACATACAGAACACGTAATGTAAAACCCGTTCGTAGCTACACCATCAAGATTAAATAACAGACGGATGATTTATCTGTGTGTCTCTTGCCATCGTGAAAGAGGGAGCTAAAACTTCTCGGAGACACCCTCACACATTCATTGGAATATGTACACACACACACACACACACACATACACACCCACACACATACACACACACACACACACACACACACACACACACTCCTCGTATACACACGAGAATCACCTGACAGAGGTGGTAAGTTGCAACTCAGCCCCTTTTTGGGGGTAATAATGTTTAAATAACCGGGACGAATTTACCCCTTGGAGTGGAAGTGAACGTGTGTTGGCATCTGAAATGAGAACAGCGCTTCTTTTGACGATTAATCTTGTGATACAGATGAACTGAACAAACAAGGAAATTGCGAATTAAAGGGAAGATGTAGCAGGTCGAAGGAGGCCACGATTTGAATGGGGCATGATTTCTCACCCTCCACAGTGCGTACTTGTAGTAGTAGCTGCGTTCCGATAAATAATCTTGCGGTGGAATTTGTGGAAATGGAATGGGCTAAGATAAACAAGCAGACATTTCGTATCTCTCGAATTTGAATTGGAAGTAAGTATCCTAAATATTTACTTAAGGAAATTGTAGTTAGAGCAAATAGATAAGAAATCAATAACCATTGCAAAAACATCGTACAAGAAGAAAAACTTAATAATCTTCCGATGATGATGAAACAAATAAAATATTTTATATACAGTGTAAACTCTATATAACGACACTTAAGGGACTGAACATTTTTCGGCGTTAGAAAGAGTGGTCGTTAAATGGAGAGAAATAAAAGATATTATTTTACTATTCTGTAATAACATGCATTTACCAATATAGTACACATTTTGCACACGAACCTTATTATTAATACATTGCGTATAGCCTGTTATTTTCGTCTGATGTTTTTTGCTGCTCCAATATTTTAATCGTATTTTGTTACGTATCTTACTCATATCTTGAGATACTGCTGGATCAACTTGATTATATAAAAAGTATTTTTTTAATAGTTTCGCTGCATCAAGTGCTTGTTTGATGCTTGGTGGAGGGACAGGATCGTCTTCTTCAACAACGTACACAGCTGCAGTTCTTATCTATTTCGGCAACTTAGAAAGTACTGCTCAATGATTTATAATGCCGCATTGTTGTCGTTAAATAGAGTGAGCGTGACGCTATATAGAGTGTAATATTGTATAGAAAACAATGTAAACCAACCAAAGTCAAGCAATTTCGACGTTTTAAGGAGTTTGTCGTTAAATCGAGTGACGTTATAAAGAGTTTACACTGTATTTGGAATTATTAATGTTAGAATTTTATTGGGATCAATAAAATTTGGATTGGATTTAATGCGTCTTCGTTCCGTCCATTTTAAGATAAACGCATAATTCTAGTGATTGATAAACATGGAGGGCACAGAGGTCGCAGGGCACCTCGATTCGATCGATAAGGCATATTATCGCACGCGGTTTACAGGGTCTTCATTACAACCCATTTGTATGCATCGAGAGACCACCGGTATTGGAATCGGTAATTCACTTCATTTACGTGGACATTGAGCTTACAACTATAGTAACCATCTATAGGGATGCAATTAACCACTTTACATTAACGAAATAAAACTGCAGTAATGTTCCTATAACTAAGATGCATTTTCATAGTACCTCAATGTAAAGGTGTAGGGCGATGGTAAAGCACTTGGTGCACCATTTTGGAGATCCCAGATAAGGTAAATATTAGAACATATTTACAATACAGTTCCGATATTAAAGAATAAAAAGCAACTGGGGGATGAGGGCTCAAGGTTTTTCTGTGGTATGATAATATACCGCCTACGTTTCGCCTTTGAAGATGAAAAACTTCTTCAATGATTCACATTAAGACGAAATGTACCCAGGTGATGATAGATTATAAATACAAGAATTGCTTTTTATTTTGCAATATATTGATGCTCTTAGGGAAGACTTAGTAACTACTTGTTTTTTGAAAGTATTTTCAACTCCATAAAAAATTGTCTTTGTTTAAAAAGGGGTACATACATCCTATACTCAGTGTGGAATAATAACTGTATATAATACTGTCGTTTCTTCGAGAACTGTTAGCCCGTTACGGTAATAAATTTTGGAAACGAATAATAACCATTGTAACCACTGACGAAACGTGGATTCGTAATTTAAATCCTGAGACCAAAAGTTAATCCATAGACTAGCGCAAACCTAAAGAAGGGCTTCCACCGAAGGCGCGTGCAGTTCCGTCTGTTGGAAAGGTAACGCTTAGTATATTCTGGGATTGCGAAGGGATTATCTTTAAGTATTATCTGGCGAAAGGTACTAAGAATTAACGCAGAATATTATTCCAATTTAATATCCGAACCACTGCGACAGGAACTTGTCAAAAACGGCCAGGAAAGTTGCATAAGCGCCCGTTATTGCAACAGGCATGAATGACTGCTCAGGACAGGGAAGAGTGGAGGTGCGTGTCCAATCAGTATAAGACTGACGACCTTATGATGATGATGATGATTCTATATCGAATATTTAATTCTTGCCTAGCAATTTATCGAAACTCGATACCATATGTGTAAACATGCTTATATTGAGCATCTTTGGTTTGGTCGACATTTATGGCGTGTTGATGAGATCAAATTGGATCGAAAGATAAATTATTAACCGAAACTTAATCCGTCTACATTAAGTTTATTTTGTGCAGACATTCATGTTAGTGTGTTGTTTCTCCATTTCCGCAGTTGTTTCGATTTCACAGGACTCAAAAAATAAAGATACAAGGTGGCAAAAGGGTTTTTCGTCTACTTCGTACGCAATTCGACGGTTCGACCGTTCAGTTGTTCTTCTCATCATCAAGTAACCGTTTCGTTCTTTCGTTGTTCGAGTCCGGTCACGTACAGCGGCGAACCGGCCGTTTGAACGAGACCGTTCCAGAATACGCGCCGGTTATTTTGCATAACTAAACACGAACAAGTTTGCAGCAGAATAATGGCAAAGTTCTCAGTCCGCAGGCGAGTGCGACCGTCGCTGCAGTTTCCTTTAAGGGAATTGGATTAAAAGCAGCTTCATTGTCCCTTTCCGTTAATTCATTATGTTCCAGTCCCGCGTTGGTTCGGCTCGATTGAAAATACGAGTAATTACTGCCCGAAAAAGTTGAACTATTCACGCGTTACAAAGAGATGTCGTCCTGAAGGGAATCGCTTCTTGGACTTAAATGAGTTAAGTTGTTAGTGAAATCTTTGCGGACGTTTAAATTAAATTTTGAGGCGTTTGCGTTTTCTAAATGACGAAATGCAAGAAAACTAGCGCCGATTGGTGTTTAAGGTGTTTTATGTAATATACAAAGACGTTTTGTTTCCCTTAATTCCATAATGTAATCCTCAAAACACAATAATATAACAGGCGGGCTGAAAAGTTCATAGGCTAGCACAGAAAAAATTATCTTTTTTGATAGAATTTGATTTTGTTATTCAATATACATAGTTCCCTTCGAGGGCGATACAACGATTATAGCGCTCATACAATTTTTCGATACCATTTTTATAATACGATTTCTCTTTAGCCTCAATATAGGCTTCAGTTTCGGCGATTACGTTTTCATCGGCGCGAAATTTCTGTCCAGCGAGCATCCTCTTGATGCCTGAGAACAGAAAAAAGTTGCTGGGGGCCAGATCTGGATAGTACGGCGGATCGGATGTGGAAGCAATTCGAAGCCCAATTCATGGAATTTTGCCATCGATTTCATTGATTTGTGACACGGTGCATTGTCTTGATGAAACAGCACTTTCTTTTTCTAACAACAAAAGTTCTTTTCTTAAAAATGCTATAACTCAGATACTAATAGTGCAACAGCTGTCAAATTTATACACGTGTCTTTTAAAGGTCAGGGCTAACTAAAAATCATATGGATTTGATACTAGCAGAACCATATATAGGTCAGCCTATGAACTTTTCAGCCCGCCTTTGTACATGCTCTTTAAAAATGAATCAGTGCATTTTCACTCATTTTTCAGTTATGTTTAATAACATCACTGAAACTTAATGGTTAGGTATTAACTGAACTGATTGGTGAAATAAAAATACAAATTGAATCACTCTCATTAGTAGTAGAAAAATAGATTCTGCAGAATAAAATCGGCCAGGAATAGAGTGCAGGCGAACATGCTACCATGGGTTAACTATTATCACAGCTCTAATGGCAAAACACATATAGAAAAAAGTATAAGAAGAATTACCGAGAAGGTTGGATTAAAATTGGCATAAGTCATTTTTGATGTGAACGAGACAAGACCATTTTCAACATTTGAATTACGTCCAAATCAATATTAATTAAAAACAGTTGGGCTATTAAGCTTTTCAAAAAAGTAAATGCATAGGTACTTTCGTTTGATTAAATAGATATATCATGAGAAATTGCATTAGTTCTAATAGTTGTCGTCAATCTTTTACCGAGAATGTAGGTATACCTATTTGGACACATAGTATGGATCTGTATGTGGACGTTTTTTGCTTTTGAGCAATTTAGGTGGGCGTTTGGGTTCAGCATAAAAAAAATAATGATCAGAAGGGAATAGACAAGACTAATTGGGTTAAAAGCATCATTAATTTTTTATTCTTGTTGAAGTACTCCAATTTAATTGGCCCTTGCATTTTTTGTACCAACTTTTGATAACTAACTTCATATTAGCTCTAATAACAGAACTAATATTTTAGTGTCGATTAATGACTGTACTTAATCCAGTTGAATTGCTTTTTGATTAGAGATGTAATAATAATGTAAGCAGTTGATCGTTGAAGGTTAATGATACCGGACGATGCTTTCATCTACCCTAAACAAAAAGTTTGAATCTCTCTCCAGTCTCTTAGAGTATTTCAGAGTCTCTCAGTTATTGCCTAGGTATTTTTATCTCTCACAGTCTCTGTATGAGAGACTCGAACGATAAAATTGTTAATTCAGTGATTCCAGTCTCTCACAGAGAGACTGAATGAATAAAACGGAAAAATTGAGAGATTCGTGTCTCTTGTAGAAAGACTGGGATCTCTGAAATATGTTGAACTTAGAAAATTTTAACCATGTCTATCGAGACACCACTTATTGAGAGATTCGAGTCTCTCGTTCAGAGAGGATACGAAATGAGGATCTCTCTATGAGCAACTCGAGTCTGTCGTTCAGAGACGCTAAACAATTTTTTTGACAGTCTCTCGACAGTCTCTCATCGACACCATCAGAGAGACTCGATGAGAGACGGAGACTCGAGTCTCGATCTCAGAAATTCTGAGAGACTAAACATTTTATCTCGGGTATTTACAATAATTAAATCAAAGAATAAGATAATACATTACAAATTGAAACTGATAGCCTGTCAATTTACATACATAAAATTTACAGTTTTAATTTATGTCAACAGGTAGGTAAGTAGGTAAATATTTTCTTTTGATCATCAACTGTGCTTACTTTTTCTTAATAAATAATAGCAATTACTGTCGTAGAAAAGAAATATGGTAGTAATTCTCTTTTGGCTTTGGAAGACACCCTCTAAACTTCTTATCAGATGGAACAAATTCCGTGTAAGTCTACACCATGCATCATTTTTATGCGACCATTTTCTTCCATTTCTTGTCCTAATGTGTTTGAAGAGAATGTTTATTGGTATCATTGAACGAATTTATCATTTTTGAGTAGTAACTTACATCTGCTTTGAATTTCTAGTGATAATCATACTACATTTTTATATCACAAGTAAATACTTTGTTAGTTTTAAGATTTTTTTTGCAGCACGCATAGCATATGCATTATAAAAAATGTAAATGATATACTAGTCACTAATAATAAAGAAATAGTTTAGAAATAGCAATTTATACGGCGAATATTTTAAATAAACACTATAAAAACAACTGAGACAAAATTGACTGTAATTCAAGTAATAAAATTTATATACGACAGAACGTATTACCGGCAGAAACAAGAGTTAGGAGGGGTAGAGGTAGACCTATATTAGATTACTGTTCGCAAATAGTTAAGGATGTGGGCTGTTCTTGTTTTAGGGAAATGCGAAGTTTAGCTCAGGATAGGAAAGAGTGGAGGTACGTGTCCAACCAGTCNAATATTTTAAATAAACACTATAAAAACAACTGAGACAAAATTGACTGTAATTCAAGTAATAAAATTTATATACGACAGACTGGATGCGCCTTTAAGAAACGAATAAGTGAACATAAAAAGTTAAAACTAGGTTTAAATTATGTTAAACATGGTTGTTTATAATATAGTTTTAATGAAGATTAGGTATGAAATCCTGCATTATGAAAATTCTCTCTTTTAGAAACCATATGCAAATCAGCAAACACAAAAATATCAATGTACCGCTAAATATCAGTAGTTCAACAATATTTAACTTTTTGTTAACCCATCACATCGCTAACGATTTTATTTTCTAATACATAATAAAATAATATCCCAATTTGAATAATAAACGTACTTAACGGAAAACTTAGAGAGACTGGGAAGAAGTTTCTAATGGCAAATACCCAAATCGAGATTCAATTGTAGGTAAGGTACATTCAACTTTAGCTAAAATCGAAAGTAGGTAAATTGAAAGTGGGTAGGTAAGTGTTACTGAAGTGAGCGAATTGAATCAAAGTTTTGTCAAAATACTGAATCATCACTTGAATTCTACTGTGAAAGTGTCTTGTAAACAAACTTTAGCAGGAACCGACAACAAGGTGAACGTTCTACGTAATTCGCTACTTCTGATTGCCAAGAAAACAGATTTCGTAGGTAAAATTCAACAATTTTTCATTTGTCTATAGACCCAAATAATTACATAACGTTAAAGTAGTATCTACAGCAAAAGTTTAATTAAGGGAGAAAATACACTCGTACTTAAATATACAAAATAATTTTAAATTTGCTACAAACGGTCATCAAAGAGGAGTTAGAGATAACTTTAAATAAAATGGAAGCGGTTTTGACAGAACAGTACTGTATGAAAATAAATAAAAGTAAAACAAAAATGCTGGTATGCAAGGGAAAAAAATATAAAGATAGGAGACGACAAAATTAGAAGAAGTGACCGATTTTAGGTATCTAGGAAGTCAGATAAGTCAGGACGGAAGGAGTAGTAGGTATAAAAAGCAGAGGATAGCGCAGGGTCGAGTCGTCTTCAATAAACAGAAGTCACTTCTGTGCTCGCGAAAGGTTGATGTAGAAATTCGAAAAAGGTTGTTAAAGGTGTATGTTTGGAGCACGGCGTTGTACGGGTGCGAAACATGGACAGTGGGCGCGGCGGAAACGAAAAGGTTAGAAGCGTTCAAAATGTGGTGTTACAGGCGAATGATGAGGATACCGTGGATAGAGAAGGTTAGAAATGAAGAGGTATTAGAAAGAATAGGGAAACAAAGGACTCTATGAAAGTTAATGAAAAATAGGTGAGATAGGTTGGTAGGACACCTTCTCAGGCATGAAGGTCTAGTCAGAAACGGAAGAAGATCAGATTACTGTTCGCAAATAGTTAAGGATATGCGTTGTTCTAGTTTTAGGGAAATACAAAGATTAGCTCAGGATAAGAAAGAGTGGAGGTGCGTGCCCAACCAGTCTTAGGATTGTCGACCTTATGATGATGATGATCATGATGAGTATTTCATGTAATCACACTTTCCGAGCTTCATTCTCTTCTCATTCGATCCCTACTTTAGTTAAAATACTTCTAGCTTCATCCTTTTTATCTTCATTAAAATTTATTTTCAAAACTACTAACAGTTGCGATCTGTTCTTCAACTATTCCACTTCTTTCTTCAGCTATTATTAATTAAATTTATTACATTTTCATTGTGTTTCTTTTCGTTTATTTTATTTTTGCAAAGTTCATTAAATCACCACCAAAACCTAAAAAGTTCAACGGAACTGTAACGGAAACTTCACAAGCTTTGATACCTTGCATGAACAATTACATATAGTAAATAATTCCAGGTCTACTTATTATAAAAAATGTGTTTTAGTTTTTATTCACTGAAAATACTGAAGAAAGTGTGGATCGATCATAAGCTTCCTTTTGAAGTAAAGAATCTTTTAGGTTTATTACCGTTCCCCCTGTAAGGTGTAGTAATTCGTAATTTCACACAGCCTTAAATTATTTTGTGATAGCAGTTGGATTTATACGACGACTATCGAAACTTTAACAAGTATTTTCCGTTATCGACCACCGCGAGCATAAATATCGACAGCGAAGTAGTTTACACATAATTTAGTTCGACTTCTTTCTGGTGAGAAAATAGATGATTTCGCCCGAAAGCACACAATGGAAAAATTCGAATAGTGTTGTATATAGATGGAAGCGCTGTTTCCGCCTCAAAGATTGCTCGTGTTAAGCTTTTCTCGTCAGTAAAGTCAACAAAGCGGACAATGGAGTTTTTTATTACTCGCCAGGACCGATTTACGGATAGTATTAGGTACTACAGCCCTTAAGTCCGAACTTTTATAGTCATAATATATATATACGAAATTAATAATAAGAGTCTCTCCAAGGTTTTCTTAGATTTTTTACGATTTATATTGCAAAATAACATGACAGGAAGGAAAGCGGCATTTAATCGATTTGTTTTACGGCTATGAAATTGATGAAATCTGATCTTGTCAAACAAAAATTACGTTTAGTGTTTTTGGTCTAGTTGTCACTTCAGATTTTAATTTAAATGTTAGGGGTTCTACAATGGAAATTGTAAAGCTGTGGCACCTACATAATTATTGGACGCCTAAGTATTTTTAGATTCATCATCGTCATCATCGGAAAAATGTACCTATATTTTTTGTAAATATTTAATATCGTACTATTCCTTAAGCTTTCTTCAATATTGTTTTAAATGTATTTTTGTATTGTCTCAGTTAAACACACACAAACACACTTTTTTTTGTGTAAATAGCCATTTGTTTTTGTTACTGTTTTCTTAGTTAGCATTTATATTAATATTAAAAGATGCTAAAGTTCAAATGCCGTTCGACTCCTTGCTACCCTAATGAGATAATCTTCGCATTTCTCAAAAAATCTCGATCAACCCACGTTTTTAAACTTACCTCTGCTTCCCTTTTAATCCTGTTTCTGCTTCTAATATGCTTCTAACTAACGGTTCATACCTTACTTCCATTGCGCCCTTTGCTCTTTTACTTTTCGTAATACCTCGTGTTTTTTTCTATACACTGTATTTTTATTATCCGCCTATACTGCCGCCGCACCCACCATCGACATTCCGCACCCCCAACATAGGTAAATACACGTTTAACCATATCTTTTTCGGTTTTCGAAACTAACCTTTAGCGAACACAAAAATATTTTTTTTTTATTGTTGGAAGGCGCTTCGACTCTGCGCTATTCTATATTGCTTCATGTTTGCAGTTTTTTCATTGCGAGGTATCTGATTTTCTACATATCTAAAAAACGGCAATTCATTTGATCGAAAAATACATCTGACTTGCGAAATAAAAGTATTGCTTTATGAATTCTTTTTATGTAGGTAGTTATTAATTATTGTATTTTAGTCCAACACATATAGATAAGGCAAAACGTTCATGTAGGGAACATATGAATTACAAACTTCTTTAATAAAATATTTCGAATAATAATGCAGACCACTTCGAATTATTTTATTCGATTAAGCTAACGTGCCTATCACGTTGAGGTCGGCTACGCCGGTATTCGTTTTCAACAAGTAAATATCCACACAAGTGGGCCTTGTTGGAGCATACGTAATCCTAAAATGTAGCATCGTGCTACAGATGGCGTTTACTGCGCCATTTGTAGTATTTTCTAAAACGCACTGTTAAGACAGCAGGTAAATGTTGGTCTGTGTTCTGTCGGAGCTACCTGCGACGCGCTGATGAGATCCAAAAAGATCGAAATCGCGATCCGCGTCTGGCAGTTTCGACAGAATACAGACCACTTCGAATTATTTTATTCGATTATGGTAACGTGCCTTTCACGTTTAGGTTGGCTACGCCGGGATTCGTTTTCAGCAAGTAGATATCCACACAAGTGGGCCTTGTTGGAGCATACGTAATCCTAAAATGTAGCATCGTACTAGAGATGGCGTTTACTGCGCCATTTGTAGTATTTACATAGTTCTTGGTCGCTATATTTTTATGTCGCACGAGTGAAGATGCAGTTATAGAGCTTGAGAGAAGTAAATATTAGGAAGGGAACCGAACCAGTCTTAGAACTGACGACTTTATAATGATGATGAGCGAAATTGCATGATTTGGTGAACGTGTGTTCTTTTACTTAATAATCCCAATTTTACTACTTAAGCTTGAAGATTTTTAAATGTCTCGATGACATAGACCCATTTCGAACTTGTCAATAGAAAGCTCCTTGAATTGGTGAAAGTGCCAAAAAATACATAATAAGGGCCGTAAAACTTTTATTTTTCGATTTAATAACGTCGAGAAAGTTCTCGTAAAAGTAAGAATACAATTTAGGTGAATGGATCCATCACAAAATGAATAACAGGGACGGCACATAAAGACGAGCTAACAGGGTACAATTAATACATTCTCTTTCGAGGATGAAGGAGCAAAATTAAATGGACTTTTAACTTTCTTCGGAATGGTAAGATGAACGACATCGTTAAAAGTGAAGCGTCGCTTGCTTATTAAACGCACAATCGTGATTTACTAAACATTGCCATTGTCTGAATCTAAAAAGGACTTCTAAGAAGGTCGTAATGCTTTTGATGATGTTGATTTTTATAAAACACCTTATATCGTTCGTAAACTAGAATTAACGCTTACTGGAATGGCTGCTTTTTGCTTTAATTATCCATTAAGACCCGGCATTTTTCGGATAATTAGAGAAAGTTTTTCTAACCCATGTAATAGACGCAACTGTTGAATAAGATAACGGAACAGTCTTTAACTTCTACATCTTCATTACAGTTCTGAATAAATCTCCCTGTATAATTGTTTTAAACGTTAATTGTTTTTTTTTTGTTAGTCGGCTTTAAACAGACCATAGATTTTAGAAAATAGCATCATGCTACAGATGGCGTTTACTGCGCCATTTGTAGTATTTTCTAAAACGCACTGTAAAGACAGCAGGTAAAAGTTGGTCTGTGTTCTATCGGAGCTGCCTGCGACGCGCTGATGAGATCCAAAAACATCGAAATCGCGATCCGCGTCTGGCAGTTTCGGCAGAATACAGACCACTTCGAATAATTTTATTTTTAGACCATAGATTCTTGTAAAAATGATCCTTTCGGATCTTAAATTGCAATTTAATTAATGACGTGCAGAAAAATTAGTAAAGGTTAAGAGAATAATGGACGTCGAAATTCTATCATAAGGATACTTTTTAAAATGTGTTTTATTAAATGAGTGCTTTTATTTATTTTGCGCAGAAAATTGAATAAAATTGTTTCCAATTGAGCAACTTTTTTAAATAATTAATTAACAATTTCAGCTTGACCTACACAACATCGACTTTGCAGTTATGCCTGGTTTTGGCTAACAGTTTTCTCAGCAATTTTTCAGTCATATTTCCCACCTGCGATTGTTCCGGTAAAATCACAGTGACAGGAGCCTGTGATTTTGTCACGATGACACGGGTTTCAATCGTTGATTCACAATGCGATGCCTATGTGACAAGTCGCAACGGCAGAGATGCATATACGAAGTAATAATTTCCCAGTTAGGGCGTAAGCGTGAACGAGATCAAGAACGTCATATGTCTGCTGTCTGCTCCTATTCCGGACTCCGGAACTGTATGGAGATCTCGGTCGCAGGGTATTATCGGAAATATCATCATTTGATGTCACTCGAATTTCCGGAATATCACCTTGCAGGGCACTCGTGTCAAAACAGCTGCATAACACTTTTCTTAATTTTCCTATTATAACCTACCTCCTTTAGCTTCCATATTGGGACATGGCTAAAGGATAAACCAGGATATACAGGTTAATATACTTGTTGTTCAGTATTTTTATTAATGAAATAAAATATTGTTTCAATAACATAATTTTAAAGGTTAATAAAAGTCATTTAGATAATCTTTGCTAATCGTAACATTTCGTTTCTATTTATGACTCGAAAATAAAACGCGTATCCCGTAATTGCGTCTATTCACCCTCATTTGTGTTTTCGAAATTGCAAAGTAGTCTTTTCTTACAAGACGCAGACGGAGACATTAAGGAGACAATGCGTTTAAATTGGCTAATTTCGAATTATGTAAGCGTCTAGCGTGTCATACTCTAATTCGCCGTGGGGTATCATCACCCTTCATAGTGTATTCTCATTTATAACAACCCCCAAATGTTAGTTTCGCGTTCCTGGCATTATTAATATTCATAAGTTTTATATTACGTTTGACAAATTTTTGCTTCGTCTGCGAGTCGAACTAAATTATATTAAACGAAAGTTCTTCGGAACGTTTTGTCAAAGTTATTCAACCACTAACTTACTGGCGGTAGACACGCCATATAATATCTACTGTTTTTGTGGGAAGTAAAAGTTAAGTTTATCCTTTTTTATTTAGTAAGTACCTACTGCTATTAAAAAAATTCAGTCATGTATCGACATTTTTTTCCGGGAATGAAGATCGGTTTACCTAAACGTATGCAGTGTGTAAATTGAGAGTGTACTCAGTTTAGTTTTTATCGGTATTTTGCAAATATTTGCCTACTTTTCTGCTGCCTGCCCATAGGAAAGTAGTACATTAATTTAATTTCACATTTGTTCGCTTTCAATTAGCTCCACATTCTTAATTTTGGATCCTGAACTCTCTTTAAATACAATTATCTTCATTTTAAGAAACAAAAGTGTATATCGGAGATCTATAATCATTTTCTTATGTGTTATTTATAAGACAATCCAGTATCCAGAATTGCTTATGAGATTATCTGTTTATATTGGATAATCTGGCATACTTCAATTAATTTACTATCGGCATCTGTTATACAGTATCCATAAATTTTTATTTAGGTCACTGATACAAAGTTGGTACATCTAAATTGTTTATTTAATAGATCAATTAGAAACCGTTCAAATAGCGGAATCAATAATTATAATGCGACAGTTGAAGAGGTAGAATCGAGAGGAGCGTCGAATTCAAGATCACGAAGATGCAAGGTGGTGAAGCGGCTTACCGTCTTCACCCATATTGTGATTGTTCCCGACCATTTCTACGTTTTTCAATTATGTAATAAGGTAGATTAAGATTATTATTAATTATAAAATTCGTTTTTAATATAATATGATATTGTAAGAAACTAACTATATTCCTATAGACACATCTTTTAGACTTTTAATCGATCCACAGTAAACATGGAATGATAATTATCTATACCAAAGTGACAAAATAAAGGAAATCATTTTTGAAAAATATGAATAGTGTATTTCGGAAATTACTACAAACGGCACAGTGAACGCCATCTGTAGCACGATGCTACATTTTAGGATTACGTATTTTGCTACAGATGGCGTTCACTGTGCCGTTTGTAGTATTTTCTGATACGCACTGTTAAGACAGCAGGTAAAAGTTGGTCTGTGTTCTGTCGGAGCTCCAAAAAGATCGAAATCGCGAACCGCGTCTGGCAGTTTCGACAGTTTATTATGAATAGTATAGTTTGTAGAAAATTATTTAATGCTGGTTTAGTCCCTGTAGACTACCAGAAAGGAGGTTACGTAATAGCTTTTATGATTCTGATTCACTAAGAGAGCCACATAATTTCTCAACCATTAACATTAACACGACTCGTTGGTTATCACAAAGTTTTAACTACATAAGTAATAGTTGTTGCTTATGTAGTAGTAAGCAACTCCAATGGACACTTTCTCATCTCCATCTTCCCTTTTGAAGATCCTTCCTCCCTCATACCTCATTTCCACCTCTCCATTTATTTCATGACGGATGTTGAGTCCTTATCCGAAGTAAGTAAGTAATTACTTAGTGGTAGGTACCTATAGATATGTAGAAGTAGTAGTAGTTGGAGTTCTAGGGGCCAGTTCGGCCAAGCGACATACGTGAATAAAAGGACGAAGGGTTGGAGGGCCGGGAGAGGGTTCTGGTCGTGCAGTAAACGTGCCACGTCCTCGTTGGCAATTATAAACGTGACTCGCACGAGTACAATTATTATTAAACATGTTGAATTGCAGTGGTGTCTCTGTAGACCGCGAGCACATTCAGGAAATAGAAACACGTAAGCAAGCAAGAAATTGTAACTATAACAAGCGCCACGTACCTACCAGATGGCAAGAATTTTGATAAACTACGCATTTGATATAAATATGCACTTTATTGTTTAAATATTTTAAAAAATGTTTCATTTGCAAAACAAGGTACACATTTCACTCATCCTGCCATCTGTCTACATTAATTATGTATTACAATCATATTTTCAGCTAGGACAGATATTAAAATCTGCGTTCGCTGACGTGGTATTGGTAGACAATAATAATATACAAACTTAAATAAAAAATTAATGCAATAACTAATCATTTTAACTGTGAAATATTACGAAATCTTTTGCTAATAAGGGATTGTAGAAGTATATGCGATTTCGTATTTTTTAGATTCTTTGAAAGTGGTTATAACATAGTTAAATTATTCTTCGATACTCCAATATTTTGTTAATTAATTAAAATTATTAAAGGTCAGTTATTACTTCTTGCGGGCCATCATCTTCTAATTCTATAAATGAAGCAACTACTTTGTAGTAACTAATAACATATGACGCAAACTTCATCGATTCAATGTCATCTAGAAATGATCGAGACGCACATTAAACTAAACTCAACGTTTCTTAATGAGCCAATAATCTTTAAGATTGCGAAAATAAGACAAGTCTTGAAGTGTCCACTGTATTTGGCAGGTGCAGGATTATAAGAAAAGAAATACTTTTCTCAGTACTCAGCTTTCGATTTGGTAGGTAACATTATAAGAATGGAAAAAGTTGAGACTCCGTTCTTTGTATTCGAACCATTAAACTTTTTGCATCGTCGATCAGCGGAGAAGACCTGCCGTCATCCGTCGTTCCGGGTAGTGACGTCGTTGTTTGGTGTTTTTCATCGTTCTGCAGAAATTTATTGATCTCCAACATGGAAACAAATAAATTACTAACGTTATTCGAGTTGCTGAGGCTATAATTCCAACTGAGACAAATGGCCCAAACGGAGCACCTATACTGACAGATGAATTGCTGACACGAAGGACAAAGGACCGTGAGTTTACCCTTAATCACCAGAGAATAATCTACGTTTTGCCCGTTAAATTTTAGTAAATTATTACGCCAATATCCACCGAACAAATTATTTGATGAATGCGTTTTTGAGTAGAACTCACTTTTATTTGCTACAGAATTTCCCTTCAAATAAAATTTTTGTATATACATCATCAAGCATAAAAACATTTCATTTTTTTACGTAAAGAAATTGAAAAATATTTAAAATAATACGTAGGGGTACAGGACCTCGATAGAGCTGCTTTAGCTGTACTTCATTTACTTTCTGCAGCGATGTGACCTTCAGTTTGACCGGCGCAAAGTAGAAAAGAACAGCACTAAGCCAGAAAAGAAAGGAGACAACTCTCGGCCAAACTCTGAACCGGTACAGTACTGCACGGAAAAATTGACCATTTTATCCACTACAATTGCATTGCTCTAATGTGCTGTTATTGGTACCAATTACTACTGAAAATATCAACGAGATGTTTATTTATAGTTGAAGACATATTAACGACTTTAACGCTTGTTTTCGACTCGCACTACTATTCATGATTGAACAAAAATTTTGGCAGGTATTGTAAAAAAAAATACGTTTAATGAACAACAGTCGATAGTATAATGAGCTTTTTTCTCCCTACCTACGATTTTGCTAGCGCGCATCCAAGACATTGGAAGGGGCACATCGCTAGAGAAAGTAAATGAAGTATAAGTAGTTCATCATTTCTTTTCTAAAAGTTGATAACTGGTACTTTTGTTGGGTACTGTATAAAAATAAACTTTGCGCTAAAGTGGTGGTTGTTGATAGCTACAAGGGTTGTTTACAAGCAATCTTCCAGGTGGCGCCGTCGGATAATTTCAGAACTGCGAAGGGCATATCGGAAAAATGCATCGAAATTTCATTTCCGCAAGCCACTTTCGGCCCTTTGAAATGTCCATTTTTGTTAGAGGGGCGATTTGATATATGAACGTCTGTCAGCACCGAATCGATCTCATTTCGAAGTGAATGTAGCGGTAATTAAAGTTCAAGAGGGGGTTTATGGATGGCTAAGGCATTCTACGATAACCGATCTGAGCTGAAAACATTGTTTTTAATCGAAAAATGATGGATCGTCAAATAACGAAACCCACAAATAACGTCCAACACACAAACAAACCAAGCCCGTAAAAAGAACCACAATGGCACTTTTTAAGAATTATTAAGAAATAACATCAACTGAATATCTTTATAAATCCGATAATTAAAAATAAAGACATGAATTTAGATAGTGGTCTTATCTCAAACTAGATCTCGCATGGTACATGCCAGGAGTTGGTATACTAGTGTATTATTATAAAAAGATTTAGCTTTTGGTGTAGTTGGTTTTAAAATCAAAACATAATTTAATTTAAAGGGTTGATCACAATCAAGTAATTTTAAATTTCTTGCTAGTGATAAATTATTGTTTAGGATGATATGTGATTAAACCATGTAACGAAACGAAAAAATTGTTTAATCCTATCCCGTACTCTCGAAGATGCCCAAACTGGGTTGAAGCAATTGTCGATTTGTTTTTGACGTGACAACGTCTTATAATTCGATGTAGCCGGCTGTACGCACGAAAAAACGTGACTCATGCGGCGTTACCTCGCTCTGAGGCGTTCCATTTAAGGCTTGAAGTGCAAGCGAGAGCGCGGAACGAGCGACAAAGAGGCACAATCGGCCTCCGCGTTCGGCAGCGTTCGACATCTGTCTCTCTCCTACTTGAGTGAGCGATGCGTCCGCGTGGACAGCTGCTATACAATAATACATTTCCATTTACCTCCTTCTCTATATTCATACAAAATATCTATCAAACAAATAAAATTAAAATTTTCTTTTCAGTAAACCGACTTTACAGACAACGGATTTTTTTTTATCTATTTTTGAGTTCTCCTTCTGGGCAAGTATAAATGGCAAGAAATATACAAAATTTGCTATATCTTGTGATATATCAGTTTAGGTATTTATACTACCTTCTAAATACGTATTGAATTTTTTAACATTTAGGAACTTGCTTATGGGCAATCATTGTTTTACATCCAAATATAATCTGAAGAGCGCTCTTACTAAAACCGGTGTATGACGGTTTAATTCTAGAGTACGATGAACGTAGATAAACTACTATGTTTAAATATTTACCGGTAGTTTAATGAGTATAAGTAGGTATAATAGGATAATAATGGTTTAGGTAGATGTGGTACAGAATTTACTTCGCTTCGAACTATGAGGAAACTTCCAAAGTTCAGCCAATATTCGACATTAAACACGCTTAATAACTCCTATAAAATTAATCCATTAGGTAACAGCCGAAGAAGCTCTACGTAGGCTAGGTGTGCATTTCAAATATGGCCACATTTACATTTCAAGCTACCGTTTCCTTGATATTTATTCAGGCAATTACTACAAATGTGTAAAAATGTGTTTTTCTTTTCACGTGAGGCTACTCAACGGTCGCTTAAATATTTTAAACATTATTAAAAGATGAAGAAACATCATTCCTTTTATTATGTTACAGTGGAATTCGTTTATTATCACTCCGCCTATACTGGCCAACCGCTTAAGATGAAGTAATTGCAACGTTATGTTTGGTTTTTATATTAAATTCCCTATAGGAATATTTGGATATAATGACTCCGTGTAAAATGACATATCGTTTATTATGACTCATTCTCAAGAAATCATATCCGGCTATACTGATCCAAATGATTAATAATAATATTTAACATTTTCGCTCATTTTTCTCACCCTTCTTATGCATATTGATATTACAATTCATCGTTCCTTTTCTTTTTCTGTTAATAGTTATTCTGTAGTTTTTCTCTCTATTAAACTAAATAACTAACCCAAATAGAAAGTTGTTTATTTTCTAAGACTATTCTTTGTATGACGCCCGCTTAGTATGACGTGTTTGTCATTTCCTTTCGATGTCATTATAAGCGAATTCTACTGTATTTTTATTTCTACGTACTGAAAGTTAATGAATAAAAATATTGACAACTTATCGTAGCTATCCAATGATAATAATGAGAAGTCTACAGTTTTTTGGTGTACTCACTTCAAAAAATTTTTGATTGTGTCGAACCAGTTTTCTAAAACATCAAAAACCAATAAATGGGTCATTCTAGTATGTATAATGCTAGTCTGTATTGGTGCGATAAAATCATTGTCCAGTTAAAAAATTTTTACGGCGTTATTTTTCAAACAATAATCCATTCGAGGCTTGATGGAAATAAAATCACGAAAACGTTTTATACTTTAACAGTAAAAATGCAGTGCTAGACATAAAATTAATTAGTTTTTATAACATACCGTTGGCTTCAGTTGAACGTAACAATGTAGAACATTATAATGAAAGCGTAAAGTACTGCTTCGAAGTCATAAAAAATGTCATGTACTTTTTGTAGTTGTTAACATAAATAAACGATGCATGTTATATCGGATATATAGTAAAAAACATAAGAATCAGGTCTTATATCTTGTACACACATAAAAAGCTATTAGGTAGGTTTGCTATGCAAGGAAAATTAATGAAAAGTCAAAAATAATGCAAACAAATTAACTATAAATATTTTCCATAATTTAGAAAGAAATATCTAATAACTTACATAAAAACACTATAAAGAAGAAAAGAGTGATTTTTATATGCAAGTTTGTCCTTCGAGATTGGTTAACTGAGATTGTTGCAGACCATTGTTGTGACTTATTTTGATTTGGTTATTATGACCGATTTTGATGATTAACAAGTCGATTCCTATAGACTCTAACATGTTTAATAAGAGTATGATATAATTTAGTCGAAAATTTTGGATTAATAAAACAAATTAAAATGCTTGTATCATGTGGTTTCTATATGTTAAACTCGCTCGTTGGAAGTTGATACAAATGTGGTCTTGGTTATCTCAAAGTATACCAAAGTCTTCAGAACTAAACCGCAAGTCGATTTTGGGCAGTATGTGAACTAACCACCGTCGGTTAGAGTTGCTTCCTAACGTTTCGCTAGCACGAGTGGCGAGCTTCTTCAGAGGTCCTTCCATTCTGGATACAACATGGGAGACGGAAGGATCTCTGGAAAAGCTCGTCACTCGTGCTAGCGAAATGTTAGAAAGCAACTCTAACCGACGATGATTTTCAGACCTGAATCAGGATCAAATACCTTGTTTTCTGTACGATAATACATTCTTTATAGTGCCACGTTCACTCTATTTAACGACATCAATACAACATTACAAATCAATAAGCAGTACTTTCTGTCAAATATTTCGACGGAAAATCTACAAACCTAAATAAAAGTTGACGATAACCTGGCTACAACAGCTTCACTGACAGATGAAGAAATTCTGGATTCGGTGAGAAACACTGAGGAATAGCAAGTGGATGAAGAAGATCAAGCAGACGATCCTGTCCCTTCACTAAAGATTAAACACAAAAAAGCACTTGATATAGCGAAACTATTAGAAAAATATCTTTGAAGTGAAACTTTTTTACGCACGGTAGGGTAAGTTCGTTTCATGCGAGTTGCTATGTAACGAAATCATGCAACGGGGATCGCTTAAGGCGTGAGCGCGCTTCAATGCAACGTTCGTTACAGGCAACTCCGGCATGTAGAGTGTAAAATTTAAATTCATAGTGTTCAATAATACCATTAAACCAATTCCTTAACCCCTATCCCGATATGTTTGCGTATTTGAAGAAATTTCACTTCAGTAGCGTGTTGTATAATTACACGTTGTATTTTTTATATAATGAAGTTGATCCAGCATTATCTCAAGATATGATAAAATATTGGAACAGCAAAAAACAGTAGACAAAGATAACAGACTATACGCAATGTATGAATAATAATGTTCGTGTAAAACGTGTACTATATTAGTAAATACATATTATTATAGAATAGTGAAATAATGTCTTTTATTTCTCTCCATTTAACGACCACTCTCTATAACGTTGAAAAATTCCCAGTTAGTTAAGTGTCGTTATATAGGGTTTACACTGTAATTTATTTCAAAAACTCGCTACCATTCTTATAGTACGTACAGTAAAAACACTTTCTTACATGAACAAACCTATTCAGCGAATTCCGTAACTAAACAATGACTCCGTACTATTTCAAACACATAAATCAACCAAGATTCTAATGTGTACATCCTTGTCAACTATGGCACCATAGCGTATTTGTGTGATGAAGGTAAATGGTACACTATTATTAGCCGCTGCACAGTGAATTTCCATTATACAATAAATGCAGCGTTGTTTGAAAAATGACCTGGAAAATTTCTGCTGCACCATATTTTGTCACTTTTCGAAACAAGCTTTTGTCAATGCCGTCCCATAAAATAGCAGTTTAGTGGCGGATGACCTACATTTACATGCATTTACAATATCCAAGAGTTACACATTCAAAAGATAAAAATCATGATTTAAAAAGTTTAATAAAAAAAATATGAAATAAATGCAATGTAAGTAAAAGTGTTGTATTTTTCAAAATTGAATGTATTTTCATTTTTCAGTAATTCATTACAAAAAGCAACAATAATGATCGGCAATATCATTGCGAAGATAAAACTTTTAGTAACGATCTATATTCTATTACAGGCTTTTTGGTGTTAGTGTAGTCCTAGATTTTTAGATTTCAGAAGATGAAGTTTCGTAATTTTTACTATTATTATTGTACTTCTTATAGATTGATTGGAATAGAAGTAATAAATTGAAGATTTCATCATCCTTGTAGGGCTATCAGTCCACTTCAGGATAGGAAGGAGTGGAGGTGCGTGTCCAACCAGTCTTAGAACTAGGGTTGCCACCCGTATGCAAGCCATATTTACGGAACAACCTGATTTCCCAAATCTGTTCAAAGTAGTGTCACTTTTGCTGTCCGTTCCGGTCACTTCAGCATTTACAGAAAGAGTATTCTCTGTTATGAACACAAAGTGGCGGAACGACAGGAATAAAGCTTCATTAAAACTAATTAAAAATGAACTTTTAGTTTACTTAAATCTTTGTTTGTCATGTTTAGAGGCTATTAATGTATTTAAGAGTGACAGCAATTTGTTACTGGCTGCTAGGTGTAACAAAAAATATGTTTTTAAAAACAAAAAATAGAATACTTTATTTTTATGCTGAGTACTTTTTTTTTAACCATTTAGTCGAGAAATACTTTATGTAAAGCCTGAAAAGGTGGCAACCCTACTTAGAACTGACAGTATCTTTTGCGATATGTGATTTCGAAATACCCTATATATGTGTATAGTGCCACTTTGGCGGGTCTCTCGTTGTTTTTCGAATGATCACTGAAGGAAATACCAGCGACAAAATGGGGAAAAGAACCGTAAGCGACAAATTACAATCCTTTATTTTTATGCTGAGTACTTTTGTTTTGAACCATTTAGTCGAGAAATACTTTATGTAAAGCCTGAAAAGGTGGCAACCCTACTTAGAACTGACGACCTTATGATGATGACAGTATCTTTTGCGATATGTGATTTCGAAATACCCTATATATGTGTATAGTGCCACTTTGGCGGGTCTCTCGTTGTTTTTCGAATGATCACTGAAGGAAATACCAGCGACAAAATGGGGAAAAGAACCGTAAGCGACAAATTACAATCCTTAATACAGTATTTCTGCATGCCACTCCTAGTTCGGGATATGCTATAGGTAGTAGCAGCTTGATGTCACGGTAGTACTTTGCTCAAGCGACAAATTTTGGATTAGGTGACAAATTAGTGACAAATTTTAGTTCTTCAGAATATTCTTGACATATACACATATCTTTATAAGTACATCGGTCTACATCCGCCCTTCTTTACTGCTGTCTCAGCTTTTTATATATTTCTAACTAGCCCTTCGTGATTAAGATGGTGTCTATACACCACCATACCATCTTTTTTTTTTTCTTATCGAAATTTATCACGCCCTTTGTTCATCCTTATCAACCATTATGATCAGGCTTAAATAAACGACGCATTAAATACATGATATAATGTACATAGCAGGTAAGTTTGCAGAATAAAAGAAATATGATCTTTACATTATTAGCCGTGTGCGTATGTATGTGGCGTCTGTATTGTTTGTAAAGGAGTGTATACAAAATGGCACTTTCCTGCCCTAAGTCAACATGAGCGCTACCGTTGGGCGAGGTTCGGAATAATGTAATTTTCTCGCCCTTACAAAGCACTACCCTAACGAGACAATATTTGTGGAAAGCGTGCCGGTTTCCGATTGTCTAATATACACACGGTGATTAGAACCTACTGCGTAGCAACATTCAATGACATGCGCTTGTAAAATTCTGTATTCGATTTCGTTGTTTTAGTGAAATTAGGTCCACGTGGCGTATTAGTTGTTTCGGTAAACACATCCAACGCATTGGCCGCAATTCCACAAATGCGGGCTACTTGGTCACACATTATATTCTCGATATCCCGGAGTTCAAACGACGAAAATGTCCCAAAAACGTATCAAGGTAGCTCCAGCTGTTGGTAAGCAGCAATTTGTACGACCACGTACATATACGTGTCCCATCTACTATTTAGACACCCGCACACAATTATACGTATACTATTAGGTACTACAGGGTAGATATTATGTACATATAGGTACATGAGAAAGGGCAGCGTATCCGATTTTTATTACGATAATGCAGCAACAATTTTCNGCTCGTGTTAAGCTTTTCTCGTCAGTAAAGTCAACAAAGCGGACAATGGAGTTTTTTATTACTCGCCAGGACCGATTTACGGATAGTATTAGGTACTACAGGGTAGATATTATGTACATATAGGTACATGAGAAAGGGCAGCGTATCCGATTTTTATTACGATAATGCAGCAACAATTTTCCTCCGCAGTTGGGGAAGATAATGCGGTTTAATATGTATGGGTTGTTTATATATCTACGTATGTGTGAATATGTTTACAGTGGTCGAATGCATTATTACACTGCGACAACAGTACGTTGCTGTGTATATATGTATAAAATGTTGTGAGCTAGGGTCACCAAAGCTCGTAATATGCGAAAATTCTCTTGGTCAAATAATTTTAGCCCATTCACGTCTTCAAAAGAGCTTCCAGAGAATAATATTGCAGCAAACCTCATTGCACATAAATATATGCACTATCGTCAGAAAATTTCAAAAGTTCTCATTCATGCGAAGACGCGATCATAACTATAGGGTTGTTCGGAAAGTCATTTCGTTTTTTTTTTTGTGGAAATAAAAGACAGTCTTGGTATAATAAACAAATACTTTATTAAATTATATATTGACCGTTCTGGTCCAACACATTTTGCCATCTTTCTGGTAGTAGCATAATTCCACGCTCACAAAATTTTTGGTCTTTGCTGGCAAAAAACTGATCGAGGAGGTTTTTGACCTCCTCATTTGAGGTGAAGGTTTTACCGTCTAAAAAATTTTGGANAGGCGTTCCATTTAAGGCTTGAAGTGCAAGCGAGAGCGCGGAACGAGCGACAAAGAGGCACAATCGGCCTCCGCGTTCGGCAGCGTTCGACATCTGTCTCTCTCCTACTTGAGTGAGCGATGCGTCCGCGTGGACAGCTGCTATACAATAATACATTTCCATTTACCTCCTTCTCTATATTCATACAAAATATCTATCAAACAAATAAAATTAAAATTTTCTTTTCAGTAAACCGACTTTACAGACAACGGATTTTTTTTTATCTATTTTTGAGTTCTCCTTCTGGGCAAGTATAAATGGCAAGAAATATACAAAATTTGCTATATCTTGTGATATATCAGTTTAGGTATTTATACTACCTTCTAAATACGTATTGAATTTTTTAACATTTAGGAACTTGCTTATGGGCAATCATTGTTTTACATCCAAATATAATCTGAAGAGCGCTCTTACTAAAACCGGTGTATGACGGTTTAATTCTAGAGTACGATGAACGTAGATAAACTACTATGTTTAAATATTTACCGGTAGTTTAATGAGTATAAGTAGGTATAATAGGATAATAATGGTTTAGGTAGATGTGGTACAGAATTTACTTCGCTTCGAACTATGAGGAAACTTCCAAAGTTCAGCCAATATTCGACATTAAACACGCTTAATAACTCCTATAAAATTAATCCATTAGGTAACAGCCGAAGAAGCTCTACGTAGGCTAGGTGTGCATTTCAAATATGGCCACATTTACATTTCAAGCTACCGTTTCCTTGATATTTATTCAGGCAATTACTACAAATGTGTAAAAATGTGTTTTTCTTTTCACGTGAGGCTACTCAACGGTCGCTTAAATATTTTAAACATTATTAAAAGATGAAGAAACATCATTCCTTTTATTATGTTACAGTGGAATTCGTTTATTATCACTCCGCCTATACTGGCCAACCGCTTAAGATGAAGTAATTGCAACGTTATGTTTGGTTTTTATATTAAATTCCCTATAGGAATATTTGGATATAATGACTCCGTGTAAAATGACATATCGTTTATTATGACTCATTCTCAAGAAATCATATCCGGCTATACTGATCCAAATGATTAATAATAATATTTAACATTTTCGCTCATTTTTCTCACCCTTCTTATGCATATTGATATTACAATTCATCGTTCCTTTTCTTTTTCTGTTAATAGTTATTCTGTAGTTTTTCTCTCTATTAAACTAAATAACTAACCCAAATAGAAAGTTGTTTATTTTCTAAGACTATTCTTTGTATGACGCCCGCTTAGTATGACGTGTTTGTCATTTCCTTTCGATGTCATTATAAGCGAATTCTACTGTATTTTTATTTCTACGTACTGAAAGTTAATGAATAAAAATATTGACAACTTATCGTAGCTATCCAATGATAATAATGAGAAGTCTACAGTTTTTTGGTGTACTCACTTCAAAAAATTTTTGATTGTGTCGAACCAGTTTTCTAAAACATCAAAAACCAATAAATGGGTCATTCTAGTATGTATAATGCTAGTCTGTATTGGTGCGATAAAATCATTGTCCAGTTAAAAAATTTTTACGGCGTTATTTTTCAAACAATAATCCATTCGAGGCTTGATGGAAATAAAATCACGAAAACGTTTTATACTTTAACAGTAAAAATGCAGTGCTAGACATAAAATTAATTAGTTTTTATAACATACCGTTGGCTTCAGTTGAACGTAACAATGTAGAACATTATAATGAAAGCGTAAAGTACTGCTTCGAAGTCATAAAAAATGTCATGTACTTTTTGTAGTTGTTAACATAAATAAACGATGCATGTTATATCGGATATATAGTAAAAAACATAAGAATCAGGTCTTATATCTTGTACACACATAAAAAGCTATTAGGTAGGTTTGCTATGCAAGGAAAATTAATGAAAAGTCAAAAATAATGCAAACAAATTAACTATAAATATTTTCCATAATTTAGAAAGAAATATCTAATAACTTACATAAAAACACTATAAAGAAGAAAAGAGTGATTTTTATATGCAAGTTTGTCCTTCGAGATTGGTTAACTGAGATTGTTGCAGACCATTGTTGTGACTTATTTTGATTTGGTTATTATGACCGATTTTGATGATTAACAAGTCGATTCCTATAGACTCTAACATGTTTAATAAGAGTATGATATAATTTAGTCGAAAATTTTGGATTAATAAAACAAATTAAAATGCTTGTATCATGTGGTTTCTATATGTTAAACTCGCTCGTTGGAAGTTGATACAAATGTGGTCTTGGTTATCTCAAAGTATACCAAAGTCTTCAGAACTAAACCGCAAGTCGATTTTGGGCAGTATGTGAACTAACCACCGTCGGTTAGAGTTGCTTCCTAACGTTTCGCTAGCACGAGTGGCGAGCTTCTTCAGAGGTCCTTCCATTCTGGATACAACATGGGAGACGGAAGGATCTCTGGAAAAGCTCGTCACTCGTGCTAGCGAAATGTTAGAAAGCAACTCTAACCGACGATGATTTTCAGACCTGAATCAGGATCAAATACCTTGTTTTCTGTACGATAATACATTCTTTATAGTGCCACGTTCACTCTATTTAACGACATCAATACAACATTACAAATCAATAAGCAGTACTTTCTGTCAAATATTTCGACGGAAAATCTACAAACCTAAATAAAAGTTGACGATAACCTGGCTACAACAGCTTCACTGACAGATGAAGAAATTCTGGATTCGGTGAGAAACACTGAGGAATAGCAAGTGGATGAAGAAGATCAAGCAGACGATCCTGTCCCTTCACTAAAGATTAAACACAAAAAAGCACTTGATATAGCGAAACTATTAGAAAAATATCTTTGAAGTGAAACTTTTTTACGCACGGTAGGGTAAGTTCGTTTCATGCGAGTTGCTATGTAACGAAATCATGCAACGGGGATCGCTTAAGGCGTGAGCGCGCTTCAATGCAACGTTCGTTACAGGCAACTCCGGCATGTAGAGTGTAAAATTTAAATTCATAGTGTTCAATAATACCATTAAACCAATTCCTTAACCCCTATCCCGATATGTTTGTGTGTTTGAAGAAGTTTCACTTCAGTAGCGTGTTGTATAATTACACGTTGTATTTTTT
>NW_020440825.1:124900-173612 GCF_000699045.2 Agrilus planipennis
CGTACTGTCAACACACCTTCTCCATACACATCAGTCAATTTCTTTCTGGCTTGAACAGCATTTTTACCCTTTCTGTAGTAAAACAGTAAGATATGTCGAAAATGCTGCTTATCGCTCTCCATATTTAAAAGGGCACCAACCAAAAACTACTGCGTAGAATTAATTGGAATTTTTCACACACAAGCCTTGCTATATGAGCTCTCGAAGCATATAAAAATTATACGGCTTAAATGTGAAGTTGGGCGCAAAAGAATACAATTAAATCCTCTGTCGGGAAAAAACGAAATGACTTTCCAAACAACCCGATACTTTACTTTCTTTGTCTTTGTTCCGATGATTATAAAGTAAGTACCTATCGTATGATTTTTTGGGACGTCTTTCATCACAAACCGACGATTACTTAACTTTCCCTCCTCATTACGTGACGTAATAGTTGAATAAACCCTAAATGAATTTTCCATCGAATTCGTGCAACTCACAAACGCCATCAAATTCGACAACAGCGCTTTGCACAGCTAACAGCTACAGCTTCTTTATTTACCGGTTACGTGACTGAGTTTTGCTTTGAATTGTGGTTCGGTGGTGTAGTCACTCATGCGACCGTAATAAGTTGGTAAAAGAGTTTCTTAGTAAAAGTCGTGACGGTCGATAACAACAAGCGCAAGTATTGCATGTCATAGGATTTCAATTTTGCTACAATACATACCTCGTTAACTCCGATATTGATCCACTCTTTTGGAATGAGAAAAGGAAGTGGACCTGTGTGACTTGATGCTTATGCTATTTTTCTAACGGCAATGACATAAATGTTGCAATTATTAACTAAAAAGGTATACTGTTGGCCACAATTAAGTAAAAGCTGTAGCGTAAGAGATGTAAAAAGAATATTTGGGCATTCATTATTGTCAGTTACCTACTTATGTACTTATTAAGCAATGGTTAGCACTCCTACTAAAAATTTCCTGACCGACAAACATTAAACTTTAGTATTAATCCATGCGGTATTAAAAAGCAGCATCATATGTTTGTAAATATTCTCAATTTCTTCTCCTAATTTTGTGTAGGTATACGAAAAGAATCAAGGTCAATAAGAATATCATATTCAACCCTAATTTAATTAAAACATTTTACCCTTATTGGATTTGATTCTTTTCGTATGTTTGTAAATGTTTTATTAAAAATCCCATTGCCACGTGTAGAGAAACCACCATACACGAAGAAGCATCAGGGGTGTTCTAAAGAGGTTTAGAATTCTCTAGAATCTAATACGTCTTGAATAGAACTTTCCTAGAATATCCAGCCTCTATAACCTGCCGTGAAATCGGAAGGACAGATCTAATTATTTATATTATTTGTCTACTATTCATGGGTTCACAGAGTGTGATTTTGACTCTTTGTGTACAGACCCCTAAAAGATACGTAGGATCGTTTATTTTTATACGAAAGTGGATCTTAAATCGAGACTGAAAATTGAATTTGCTTCAGTGGGCCTAAAAGAGGAAGTTATTTGGAATGCAAAGTATAAAGTTTCCGAAAACTCGTTCTGCACCGCGCATCTGCTACCATACAATTTCCATATTTTTTATTGGTTAAAAAGAGCGTAAAAGGGTCGGCCGCTTTTTTGAATGTTCTTCAGACACTAGCCATACGAATTTAAAGAGCGGCCAACTAATTTTTAAATATTCTTAAGGCTTCTGGTGGTGCTCTGCAGATGAAACATATTAGATAAATAGTTTTAAGAATAATTTGAGATTAAGTGAACCTGTATATGCTGTAAATAATAAAAATGTCATATATAGGTACTACAAGGATGACAGATCATTGTATTAAGGAAAATAGGAAATGTCCGCAAATAAATATTTAAATTAAATTGATTCTGAGTTTTTAATGATCCTAAAGCGATTTTTCTTCTGTTTTTATAGCAGTTGTAAGCACTGCAAAAAATAAAGCAATCTAAGTTTTCGACCTCAAATAACTCGTGAAAATCCTAAGGTGACAGGTAGCTAAAACATAACGAATTGGCTAGCAAAATGTTGGTGATTGACATTTGTTTTAAATCGCCCGTTTAGTGGTTGACAGTTTGATAAGTGATGTGCTCATCACTTAAGGGCTTCCCTTCCACTTACGACAGCAACACATCTCTTTTGAACTGTTTCTTCTCATACCAAAACGAATTACTTTGTCACGGTTTAGCTTTTTGTATCTTTAAAGCACCGAACGTGTATTTCTTATTATTATACGCTGTGATATCCTGTTTTATTCAAAGGATAATACGCATACGTGAATCGGCCAAAAGGAAGCAGAAATACACGATATGTGTGATCAGTATTCCGAAATCTTTGAAAGGTAACATCTGGAGGCACTTTCGTGATAGCACCACAATGTAGGGGATGTAAAAAGGATGCACAAAAAGGACCCCACTTAACGAGTCGTCAGCGACTGAGAACAGTTGCCAGTTTGGCAGCCGCGTTATCTTATTGCCCGTCGTTATAGCAAGTGTTACGTGAAAAAACGCTCATACCTACCCGTGACCTTCACAACAGCTGGTACTTAGACAGTCAGTTGCACGTGTGACGATTAGTAGTATGGACATGTGGACGACAGAATGAGAATGCACTGACGGCATTACGCGAATACTCGTTATCATTATCGGAGCAATTGGGGATTTTGGTAAGGCCATGACCCCCATATTATGTGTATCACTGGGTGGTGCGAGATAACTCATTCTATTTCTTTTCATGTACCTCCTTCTCCCTTAATTGTTCGGTGTTTTTGGAAATAATAGATGATTCTAAAATTAGCCTATGCTTGTTCAAAGATAACTAATAAATTTTTGTCTAGTTTGATATGAAATGAATGATTTTTTTACTGGTTCCTTCGATGCCATAACATCTCCCTTGAAGGGTCTAGAAAAAATGCCGAAAAGAGAAATCGATAACGACGTAGTATGTATAAAAAAATTTGGTCAAAGGTATCAGTTATAAGGGAGGGAATAAGGGCAGTTATTTTTACTTAATTGGAAACTATTTACAATTCTGTGAACGAAAATGATTTCGAGAAGAGAGAGCAAAGGAGGTGTTTACGGTTTTGGAGACTTTTTAGGGGATGAAAATCTATACCTAAAGAATATATAAACGGCGAAAGAAGAGAACTGAAAAAGTAATAACTTGCAATCTGGATGAAACATAAATAAATCATTTTTTGTCGCGGAGTCAGAAATCGTTTCTTTTCTATATCTGCAGTTGCTTCTTGTTTTCTGAAAGAAATGGGAGATAAAGACTCAATTTATATAAAAATTATGCAAAGAAGGAACAGCTCAAAATCGGTGCGAATCGCTTGAGGAAGTCGACCAGACTGCTGTAAATCCGGGATTTACCGGAAAGTTTATTTTCCAAAGCAGATTTATACGATAAACAGAAAGGATGTTTTATAAAAAAAAACAAAATAACGGTGAACCTGAGGCAAATAAACTTGTTTAACATATATATAACGAAATTGTTGCTACTTTGAATACATCAGCTCTGTACTGATGGACAAGGTTAAATTTGCGATTTTATGAAAAACAAATGGAACATAAAATAACTAAATAAAAACTTCTAATAAGACTCCTCACATTTGCGAGAGATTTTTCATCGTCATCAAGAATTATTATTAGAATATTAAATTTTTTATANTATATAATTTTTTTATTCATGTAATTGATTAGTATGAAAAATAATCGCTGAATTCCAACTTCAATAAAAATCGCTGTTGTATTGGCATTAGGTATGTTTTCATGTAATAACATCATAGATTACGTGCAGCAGTTTTTGTTATGTATCAAGTGCTTCTCTGCCCATATAGCATCGAAGCAAAAAGGCCCTCTCATATTGTAGCTGAATAAAAAACTTGCTTATGAAGTCGTTCAATTAATTTTAATTCCGTTTTTCTGTACTACCCTTTCGTTTTTATTTTATTTTTTTAATGAGTAAAGAGCTGTTTAGTTTTTGTGCTCGTTAGATCATTTCTCCAAGCTTTCCGCGATAACTCGCATCCGGTTTAACGATGAAATCGTAAAGGGATGAACGACGTGAAGCGCAAAAACCCGATACACCCACCCACAGATAGTCAAACAAAAAAGCGTTCTCACACAAATAAACCCCATTTCGTATTTCCGACAAGAACGAGACGGTATCGTTACAAAAACCTTTAATTCCGAGACGTTCTTCAGGAGATTCAGAGATTGGTTTCTATTCTACTCCAAGTGCCTACAATTCGAGTCACTTCAATAGCGATGTACGACGATAAGGCTTAAGCCTATCTAGCAGCCAAAGATATACGGAAGAAGCAGTAGCACATCGAATTCTTTTCTATACCTACATATACAGTTACTATAAAATGGGAATCATTATTTATTTGTATTATCTACAATAAATATATTGAAAGCGCAAGTCTGCAAAGTTCGCCGTGGCCCTTATTAAATATTATGTCGTAGGATGTCACGCACAGACTAGTTTATGTCAGTGCTGTGTTACTTGAAAATGAAAATCTGTGACAAAAGTAATTCGTAATACGATATTAGTTCTTGTATATAATCAATTTTTTTACTTACATTTAAATGTTTTCTTGAGAAGTGGAATGCGCAAACACGACTGAGTACGATGAGTATAAAGACGCTCTGAGTTCATAACCTAACCTAACCTAACCGAACAAGTCGCTGGCGATGTTCAATACAGCGTTGAAACATAACAAGACAAGACGGAAAAATTGACCATTTTATCCACTACAATTGCATTGCTCAAATGTGCTGTTATTGGTACCATTTACTACTGAAAATCTCAACGAGATGTTTATTTATATTCGAAGACATATTAAAGGCTTTAACGCTTGTTTTCGACTCGCACTACTATTCATGATTGAACAAAACTTTTGCCAGGTACTGCATGAAAAAGTATGTTTAATGAACAAGAGTTGATAGTATAATGAGCTTTTTTCTCCCACCTACGATTTTGCCAGCGCGCATCCAAGGCATTGGAAGGGGCACGTCGCTAGAGAAAGTAAATGAAGTATACTTGTAGAGCATATTACCTTTATTTAATATATTGCAGGTTCCATTTGCGTTATTTGTATCTACGCTTTAGAAAAATAAACAGCAAATAAACGTATACAATCTGTATTAATCTTTGAATTCAAATAACAACAATTTTATTAATTAATACCGGCTATAAATTTACACAGAAAGTCTTTTGGCTTCGGGTCGTATGATTCTTTGAAACAAAGCGACATTACATGATGCTTACTGGTCCAAACGTTCACTATTTCTTTCAAGAAAATTTGCCCTTTTACGACGAGCATGTCGATAACTCGGATATCCGTCACATCTTTATGTTTCATAAAACATTCACGTAGTTTTACTCTGCACTGTTCACGGGATTTTGGAATGTCGTAGCGCATCACCAGATATGGCAGCGTCCTATACCAAGCTCGGTACAAATTGAGAACTCTGAAATGAGCTTCCTTTTTATTAATAGATAATAAAGGCCTAGCACGAACGATCTGGGACGTCATCGTACAGGTGGAAATGAGTATTTAACGCGGAACAGAAATATAACATAAATAAAAACAAAACATGTCAAAAGTCAATTTTTGCAAATATTTAATATACTTAACACAGGGTACTTGATAGTGTCACGCAGTGAAGTTTTAAGGAAACTCAAAAACCATTTTAGACTTTAAAATTAATTATATATTTCATAATTATAGCGTTGCAATTCTTTCAAAATTTATAAAACAGATACTGAGTTCATTTTCATTTTCGACAGTAAGCGAAAAGAATTATCTATGTACAAGCAGAAATTGACGCAAGTTTGATAGTTCTGGTTATTGTGAAAATTATGGAACTTCACGAAGTCATCGAAAAAGACAATGGAGGTTTCTGACCTAGTTAGTATCGCAAATTTCGTCAGTTTTTCGTTAAATCAGCTAAAGAAACTTCCAGAACCAGTGATTTACCAATGTTGAACTAATTAAAAAATAATATACTAGCCGAAGATGAATATATATATAATAAAAAGCAGCTGCATTCATCCCAACATAAAATAATCACGATTATGTTCTCAAAGAAGCAAATTCTATGTGTGTAACTGTTACAGTTGGAAATATAGCTTGGTCTATTGGTAATTTATGTTTGATAATTTTAATTTAAATAAGACTGGTGCTTCCACCTCGTCATTGGAAGCTTAACTAAAGTTAGCAAACATTTATTGTATGACCAGAAATTCAAGAAAAAGCACTCACGTTGAACATTGATCCCACATTCCAGCAACTAAACGCATATTTAGCAAAGGGGTTACAGAAAACTATAATAATTAAAAATATTACTGTTAGTTTATGGAATACTGATTATGATACGATTTTTTAGAAGATATGTTTTTGAATGATTCCGCACATCTATACATACAAATATTAGTTATTTTAAATTTACGGCTCCTCTCGGCCAAAGTCATAACAGACATTGCGTCCTAAGCGTNACTATGAATATTTTAGGAGTATCTAGAAGGCATAAAGCATAAATTCGAAAACGATTAATTATAATTACTTAATGTCAAAATTTGTGACTAAAAGTCATACCAGTAATATACCAAAATTATCACAATGACGTACGATGTTTCATCCATATATGAGCTTCTGGGAAAATCGGCTGTAATACACATTTATTCATTTCCAAATTTTGTGTTGGAAACGTTCCTGTGTCTGATCGTATGCCTCATGTATTTAGCCCTTCATTATGAAATTAATTTTGCAAACAATAGCAAGATAAACATTGTATCCAATTTAGCAGGTAAAATATAATCAATTAATTATTCTTATTACGCTAGAATAGGTACCTGTTTGTTGGCTGTCCGTTGTATTTTTCATGGTAGATCTTGTAGCGAGCACGAGTGTGTTTGTGTGCGATCGAGCACACGTGTGTGTGAACGGCTTATCGATTCGCCGACTAGCCGCGGGTGCCTTTCTTCATGTGCGGCGTATTTGTAAATGTGTGTGTCGTACCTGCGTTCTGGGAAAGCAGTTAAACAGTTCAAAGAAAAAAGAAACTATCCGGATGTTTCGAGCAGGCTCCCGAAAGTAAACAAAAGAGTATTTAAAGGAAGAGACGATCGCCGAGAAGAGGTGAAATAAATCGACCGTTGCAGAGATGAATCCAGAAATAAATTGACGGTGATAGCAGTGAAATAAATAGCGCAGTGAATAGTGATCTATCAACAGTAGTGTAAATAAATAGAATAACTCATAAATAGTTTTTGTCGTTATCAGTATTAGAAGTTAATTTTGTTAAACCCACGAACATTACAATATTATGTTATATAGAAATCAGTTCCTCAATATTTTACAATTAATACTGCTTCATCCCTAAACTTATGAGTAGATTTTCGATTAACAAACTAGCAGTTAATAACAATAATGTTTACGTTTTTTAGAAAGTTACAGTCAAGACAGTTTATCGACAATGTTCACTCAGTACCGTTACAGGAACTCGCATAGGAAAAAGGGCTCGGCAGATTGGTCGCTCAACGCCAACCGGATGATGGGTGATTATGCAGGCGCCATTAAAACAATCCCCGAAGAAAGGATGAGATATATAGATAATCTGATCACACTCACCCCCACGGAATTCGTACAGGTTGATAAGGAAAGGAGATTGAGGGATCGTGAGTTGAGCGGTTGTTTGAAATCGCTGACGTCGCTCTGCGAAAGTGTTATAATGAAAAAGGAATCGAGAGATACAATCAGGAAACAAATCGAAATGGCTAAACAACATGCAGAATACGTTAAAAATTCTACAAAGAATATGCATTTGGATACCGCATATATGACCAAATCGTTTTTCGATTTAATGGAACAGTTGGTTACGAGGAGCAATTTGGACAATCCCGTCCCATTTAAAGGGGATTTTACAGGTCATTTTAAATTTAAAACAAATACCTTCTCATAATAAACAGTAGTTACCTAGGATTAGCCAAAAATTGTTTACGATGATATCGTGTATATAATGTTTACAGCACCTCAATTTGTCTGTTTTTGGGGACGGGACATCTTCAGGTCTCTTCCGATGTATACAGAAGGGTTTCTGTTTCAGATAATCTATTTACATCGGAGGAGCCCTGAGAATGACCGTCTGACGAGGACAAAATGTCGATGACACAAATTTGATAATGGTTGAAGTCTTTGATAAAAACAATTCGGTTTTTACGACCAACTTCAGGTGCCAACACAGCCAAGAACTTTATGCTCTCGCTATGTTCCTTGAGCATGCTAATTCTACAATAACGGGGTGCAAACCAAGAATTTTGAAAACTTGGTATGAATTATAAAATAATAATATAAGCTATGAATTAAATTACGTAACTTCGTCATCAAGTCAAAAGAAAATTGAATTATGAAAGTGGGAAAACTTTTTATTATTCTAACCATGATAATGTTTCGCCTTCCTCAGATGAAATAGACGATTTATTTAAAATATTCTGTTTTGAATTTACAATTTATTTAATGTGTCTTAAACTCAGTTATTAACATCGATTGTCTTTTCGTTGTATTCACTAACCACTCCTTACCCGAGATAAAAATGTTCAGTCCCTCAGTCTTGGAAAGCGAGACTCGAGTCCCCGTCTCTCATCGAGTCTCTCTGGGTCGCTGAGAGAGACTGTCGAGAGACTGTCAAAAAAACTGTTTAGCGTCTCTGAGCGAGAGACACGAGTCGCTCATAGAGAGATCTTCATTTCGTATCCAGTCTCTGAACGAGAGACTCGAATCTCTCAACAANGAAACAGTAAGCGAAAAGAATTATCTATGTACAAGCGGAAACTGACGCAATTGACGATAGTTGTGGTTATTGTGAAAATTATGAAACTTATCAAAAAAGACAAAAAGGGTTTCTGACCTAGTTGGTATCGCAAATTTCGTCAGTTTTTCGTTAAATCAGCTAAACCAAAGAAACTTCTAGAACCAGTGAACAACCCATGTTGAACTATGTATAATATTAATAATTAACAAAAAACCCAAAATAACAAAATACCTCGAGACAATATCATAAACAAATGGTCTCTCTTTAGAATCAATTGTATTTATGATATGGTGTAATTTGTTTAGCATTATTTGTATTGTTTTGGTGAAATGACATAAAAAGCATTTTGTTTTATGAACAATTTCCAAAAGATATTTTTCGTAAGGTATACTTTCAGTTGATGTAGTTAACGAACACTGTGTTACTATGAATATTTTAGGAGTATCTAGAAGGCATAAAGCATAAATTCGAAAACGATTAATTATAATTACTTAATGTCAAAATTTGTGACTAAAAGTCATACCAGTAATATACCAAAATTATCACAATGACGTACGATGTTTCATCCATATATGAGCTTCTGGGAAAATCGGCTGTAATACACATTTATTCATTTCCAAATTTTGTGTTGGAAACGTTCCTGTGTCTGATCGTATGCCTCATGTATTTAGCCCTTCATTATGAAATTAATTTTGCAAACAATAGCAAGATAAACATTGTATCCAATTTAGCAGGTAAAATATAATCAATTAATTATTCTTATTACGCTAGAATAGGTACCTGTTTGTTGGCTGTCCGTTGTATTTTTCATGGTAGATCTTGTAGCGAGCACGAGTGTGTTTGTGTGCGATCGAGCACACGTGTGTGTGAACGGCTTATCGATTCGCCGACTAGCCGCGGGTGCCTTTCTTCATGTGCGGCGTATTTGTAAATGTGTGTGTCGTACCTGCGTTCTGGGAAAGCAGTTAAACAGTTCAAAGAAAAAAGAAACTATCCGGATGTTTCGAGCAGGCTCCCGAAAGTAAACAAAAGAGTATTTAAAGGAAGAGACGATCGCCGAGAAGAGGTGAAATAAATCGACCGTTGCAGAGATGAATCCAGAAATAAATTGACGGTGATAGCAGTGAAATAAATAGCGCAGTGAATAGTGATCTATCAACAGTAGTGTAAATAAATAGAATAACTCATAAATAGTTTTTGTCGTTATCAGTATTAGAAGTTAATTTTGTTAAACCCACGAACATTACAATATTATGTTATATAGAAATCAGTTCCTCAATATTTTACAATTAATACTGCTTCATCCCTAAACTTATGAGTAGATTTTCGATTAACAAACTAGCAGTTAATAACAATAATGTTTATGTTTTTTAGAAAGTTACAGTCAGGACAGTTTATCGACAATGTTCACTCAGTACCGTTACAGGAACTCGCATAGGAAAAAGGGCTCGGCAGATTGGTCGCTCAACGCCAACCGGATGATGGGTGATTATGCAGGCGCCATTAAAACAATCCCCGAAGAAAGGATGAGATATATAGATAATCTGATCACACTCACCCCCACGGAATTCGTACAGGTTGATAAGGAAAGGAGATTGAGGGATCGTGAGTTGAGCGGTTGTCTGAAATCGCTGACGTCGCTCTGCGAAAGTGTTATAATGAAAAAGGAATCGAGAGATACAATCAGGAAACAAATCGAAATGGCTAAACAACATGCAGAATACGTTAAAAATTCTACAAAGAATATGCATTTGGATACCGCATATATGACCAAATCGTTTTTCGATTTAATGGAACAGTTGGTTACGAGGAGCAATTTGGACAATCCCGTCCCATTTAAAGGGGATTTTACAGGTCATTTTAAATTTAAGACAAATACCTTCTCATAGTAAACAGTAGTTACCTAGGATTAGCCAAAAATTGTTTACGATGATATCGTGTATATAATGTTTACACCACCTCAATTTGTCTGTTGTTGGGGACGGGACATCTTCAGGTCTCTTCCGATGTATACAGAAGGGTTTCTGTTTCAGATAATCTATTTACATCGGAGGAGCCCTGAGAATGACCGTCTGACGAGGACAAAATGTCGATGACACAAATTTGATAATGGTTGAAGTCTTTGATAAAAACAATTCGGTTTTTACGACCAACTTCAGGTGCCAACACAGCCAAGAACTTTATGTTCTCGCTATGTTCCTTGAGCATGCTAATTCTACAATAACGGGGTGCAAACCAAGAATTTTGAAAACTTGGTATGAATTATAAAATAATAATATAAGCTATGAATTAAATTACGTAACTTCGTCATCAAGTCAAAAGAAAATTGAATTATGAAAGTGGGAAAACTTTTTATTATTCTAACCATGATAATGTTTCGCCTTCCTCAGATGAAATAGACGATTTATTTAAAATATTCTGTTTTGAATTTACAATTTATTTAATGTGTCTTAAACTCAGTTATTAACATCGATTGCCTTTTCGTTGTATTCACTAACCACTCCTTACCCGAGATAAAAATGTTCAGTCCCTCAGTCTTGGAAAGCGAGACTCGTGTCCCCGTCTCTCATCGAGTCTCTCTGGGGTCGCTGAGAGAGACTGTCGAGAGACTGTCAAAAAAACTGTTTAGCATCTCTGAACGAGAGACTCGAGTCGCTCATAGAGAGAGCCTCATTTCGTATCCACTCTCTGAACCGGAGACTCGGATCTCTGAATTAACAATTGTTCGAGTGTCTCATACAGAGACTGTGAGAGATCCATAAAAACACCTAGGCAGTAACTCAGGGACTCTGAGAGATGCTTTCAGAGACGCTGAGAGACTGGAGAGACTGAAAATTTTTGTCTAGGATGATCCAGCTATACTTATAAGGGCGAAACGTAAATATAAATTGACATGATTAAAACTTTTTTATCGTTTTACAATCCATTTTACTGATAAAAAATGTAAAGAAAGAAGAAAACTGGTATTTTGAGTTTATATTAATCTTCTTAAATTAACTAAAACGAAGTAATCCCGAAGATTTCTTTTATTCCGACTTTGAGTTGCCTGCAAGGAATCGTTTAATCGTAAGTCATGGTTACTTACCGTAAGCCGCTGTTTAAATTACTCTTGAATTTTTAATATTCGCTTAGCAACTTCAGAAGTTGTTTCTAAGAAAGCGCACAATGAATGCACGTCAATTTCCACTGATGCCTTAAATAATTATAATATTTTCCTTCAAATCTCGTTGGACTTCCTTAATTATAATAAGGAGGATCTCCGTTCTAGTTTAGCGAATAAATAAATAATCACGAAATGTTCAAAACACTCTATTATAAATTTAGCAGGTTTAGCTTTAGACGCGGGAAAATTGGACCCATTAGGATCGGATTCCGTGGGAGCGTTAAGAAGAACGTCAACTGACACAAGCATTAAGTCCGAAGATTTAGTAACGGATGAATTGCCGCAGGACACAATCGATGACGAGGACTTTAGCACCGCAGTCAAGAAACTCCCCCTTTCCGAAGAATATGGAGATTATATTATTAATCACGAAAATTAATCATTTTTGTTCTTTGTTCACATATATACTTATAACAAATGAGTTTTAAATTATCTTTTGACAAAGTGATCGACAATTTGGTTTAATATTGCTTTCAATAACTTTGGACAATATTTGACTTTTTGTAGTACTGTGTAAGTGGGTGGTGAAACTATTGCTAAAATTTATTGTAATCGTGAATGTATAATTTTATTTTAAGTAATTGTTCGTAAATTGGTGTAGTTAAAAATGTAATTTTCATCAGAGGTGTTTCAATAAATCTCTTCTTTGAAGGTGTGATTTAGAAAAATTAGTAACTCCTGTTTTCATTCGCTCCTTAAAGTCTAATTTACACGTGTCCGTGATATAACCGGACTGTATCCGTGAAAAAAATTGGCTCATTACCGTTGAATTATAGGTACCAAAAGACGGTAGTTGTAAGTTGTATATTTATTAAGTAAAAAGTTAAATAAAACGTTCGACTGTACAAACAAAACCGAAAAGCCGAACAAAATGCGATTGTGTGTCAGTATAACGGTTAGGTAGTAAAGTTCTACGCCTCTGGGGCTTATCTTGAACTTTGTAGTGACGCTCGTGAAGTTTTTTTATTAAAATAAATTACCATCCTGTGGAAAGTTAAATTTCTATCAACATATGTCTTATACACCTGGCGTTAGTTTGTTTCTAACAATTTCCTATATTCTTGTACATTCACTGTACAGCAAAGTTCTTAAGCAACGCGTTATTGGTATGATAATCTGTCCATGAGGAAATTGCCATGCGTTTTAAACAATTTTTGTGGAAAGTTTCGTGTCGAAATCTTATTATTCCTCTTGGGGATATGACCAAGTTTATTAAGGGACGTGATGTGCATATGAATTGATGGAAGTATGTTCATTAAAACGACATTGAACATTTTTCAGAGAAAGACTAGTTATGCAAAATTTATGTAAATGTTGGCTTAACTACTGGAAATAAGCCAATTAAAATGCCTTTTTAACGGCCATTCCCTGGAAAGAACAATTTAAGTGAATAGTTTCCATTTCGAGAATAAAGATGAAACGATTTTAATCAAGAAAATTACACTTTTATCTGTTCCCCGAACTCTTTAAGGATCATTTTTTTAATCTAATGGCCGAGATGAAATAGTTGTAAATTTATTCATCCCGAATTTTCCTGATAGGGGAGCTTCTTCTTTTTACTAATGGATTGTAACTATAAAGATCAAAAGCAATGTCCTCTGTACAAACTCCTCTGTGAACTTGAAATTGTAAAGAAACTTTAGAAAAAGATGAATAAGTTAAACTATGACAATTGTTACAAGCTACAATTTACGTACTTATAAAAAATAATAAATACCACGGAATTACATATAAATCACTTATAGATACATAAACAGAACTTCGTTAATCTATCTATAAACCATGTTTATCTTGATTAATATTATATACTAAAAAAAATTTCCTAAACGTACTGACCAATTTAAAGCAAGCAAACGGTAACGAGTTATTTCCCAGAAATGCTTTTCAACATTCCATTCAGGAATTTGCGAATTTGCTAAAACAATATTTTTTGATGTAATGTTATCAAAAAACACTTGTCAAAATACCACAACTTGTTTTTAATTATAAATCAATTTTAAAAATTATTTTAATCATTCAAAATATTTAGGAGTTGATCGCTAGAAAATACGTGCTCAGGTTATTGTTCGGCATTTTAATTAACGGTATATGAACTTCCGACGAATCAGTCTGTTGGGGTAATTCGGCCGCTGCTAAAGCTCTGGATTTTGTTGTCTCGAAAACTCGAATCTAATTTTAATTCACAGGAAGCAAAAAGTTCGTGGATTTGTTTTAGCTTAATTAGAGGACAGCGTTCTAACAAATGAGCCAAACGGATAAATAATTATGAGGAACATCTTCATATTACACAACAAATAATATACAAACAAGTAAAGTATCTAAAGCAATAATTGTAATTTTCATTTGAATAAACAAAAATGTACAGCTGACTTCTAAAACGTAGACGCATTATATAATAAAACTATTTGCTCGACGTCGGGTATTTTTGAGCATTTATCTATCTACCCTTTATTGACCTTTTGAGTCATGCAAATTAGATATCTTCAAAAATTAATATTAAAGATTAATATGAAAATATTAAAAGATTAATACTGAAAACGCTAATTTTGAGAGAATCACATATATTGAAAGTAGAAAACAAAATAGTTTCATATAATTTATATATTAAAAAAAATTTACTTAGTTGGTGTGATTACCACTTACTGTAATTTTCTGAAGTAGCTAATACGACACGCCATATAGTGATAAATATATAAATTTTCAAGCCGACAGTAGACATAGATGTGAGGTATTAATAAATACTAATTACTCTTTTACCCTTCGTGAAACTATCTTGATGCTGAACTTTTAATTTTTGAATGAGACGTGAACTAAACGCTACACCAAAACCCTGCGTTTTAGGGGTCAAAATCATATCAGACAACAAAAGTTAAGTTGCGCGCGCTCTGCTAACGAAAATTCGATAGTATGAAGTTAGCAGTGTGATATTAGAGTACGTAATCGAACGATTATGCAACCAACTATACATCCAAATAAAGACACTTAGACCCGCCTACTTTTCTCCAATTGTTTATTTCCAACTGGAATACGCTAAAATTAATGATTCTAATTAAATAAAAGCATCCTGGAAATCGAAAGTAGACCCAAGTAATACTTTTATTTAAACGTTTTATTAATCGTGAATGTTGCACCTACCGTCAGTTATCTTGTTTCAATAAGTTATTATGATTAGAAGGCGAATACGATTATTTACGCGTTTCAATTCGCAAAATTAGCATCTAAGTTTGTTGGTACAATAATAACAGTTGTTCATCGCATAATTGATTAACCCTGCAAACATTCAGCAAGAAACCGTATTATCGCACACGTAATGGTTCTCGATATTAGCGTTCTGTTGTTAACGGGGGTGTATTTAATAAACTGATTATATGGCTTGGTACATTCGGATCGTTTTCTGCAGCGTGCGGGTTCGTGGACTAAGTACTTCAAAGGTAATTAACACAAAGGTGGCAACCGGGCAAGTTCCGCTGCATTTGCTTTCAAACAAGTTATCAATTCAGTTAAATCAAGCACTTGATTAAGTCTGTCATCCTTCAACTAATTGTTAATTGTTCCACTGTTCATCATCACTCTCCTCTCTTTGTCATAAATTACTATTATTTATTTTCTATGCCGAGTCGTCTCATCAAACAATAAGTTAATTAATGTTGTATTGAACCCTAATGAAATAGTGGAGGACATAATTTAATAAAGCTACCAGAAATGGGTATAATCCAGGAACTCACAAAATGGAGTGTAGACTCGCTATAAGGAACTTATTTAGGACGAAAGACTACTAATCACATATTGTGCCAATTCAAGTCACTCTACATTATTTTAAAAAATGTGAAGGAGAATGTAGAACGTTACGGTTCGTGTAGGGAAGAATAAAGTTAAAAGTACAGCTTGATTTTGCAATATTTTAATAGCTTACTGAGCTGTGAATGGAAATATTAAAATGTAAATATTGATGTATGATTCAATCTCAAACTGTTGCCTAATACGTTCATCTTCTGTTTCAATTAGGGTTGCCACCCGTACTTTATTATAAAGTATTGTACTCTATTTCGACTGTGCGTACGTTATACTTTACAAGACCCGTAAAGTACGCAAAAGTACTTTATTTAAGGCCTTAAGTAAACATCGTAATTTTGTAAGCGATTATTCGAAATTCAGAGTACTTTTACATCAATAATATTGCACAAAAAAAATGGCAAGCGATATTTACGGAACAACCTGATTTCCCAAATCTGTTCAAAGTAGTGTCACTTTTGCTGTCCATTCCGGCCAGTTCAGCATTTACAGAAAGAGTATTCTCTGTTATGAATGCAAAGTGGCGGGACAACAGGAATAAAGCTTCATTAAAACTAATTAAAAATGAACTTTTAGTTTACTTAAATCTTTGGTTGCCATGTTTAGAGGCTATTAATGTATTTAAGAGCGACAGCAATTTGTTACTGGCTACTAGGTCTAACAAAAAATATGTTTTTAAAAACAAAAAATAAAATACTTTATTTTATGCTTAGTAATTTTTTTTTAACCTTTTAGTCGAGAAATACTTTATGTAAAGCCTGAAAAGGTGGCAACCCTATTTCCAATAGCTGAAGCTTGACAGTGTTCAATATTTTAACTTTTGTTTTTTGCCTTGACTACTAAACAGACGAAAATTCATTTTTTTTGATACATACGACGTGGGACTTAATTTATAACTTTTTGTATGTATTTTATTCAGACGTGAAAATCATTAAATATTAGGTACAATCAATTTGGTTATATATGAATACGAAACTTATTTTCTTTTCGTGTAGAACGGAGTAGTAAATTACGAAGTTATATATGTCACCAAAACAGATATAAAAAGTTCGATCCGATCATTAAGAGTGCAAACCAGGGAATAAAGTGGCATCGCGATTTATCATCCTTTGACCGAATGTCTGGGTCTCGGCAAGTTTAATGTACGGTTTGTTCTGATCTATTCCGTCGACTACGAATTGAGTTGTGGTTTGTAGACGACCCAGAAAAAAGAGCTTTAGAATTCGACGTCGACAGTATAAATTCGTCGTAAGGAAAAAGGTAAAATAAATCGCCAAGCGCCGCTTGTTCGATTCACGCGCGCTAAGGATTTTATTTATACGTAAGGTTTTAATAAACTAATGATACATATTTATTGTCCCTTTCAAAAATCAATTACTGTTTTTAAAATAATAATCATTTAACCTTTTATTATAATACATGTACAAATACAATTTTTATATAATATGTTTGAATATGAACTATTCAATTTTCTAACTCGGCATGTAACAGACGGACAGACGAAAATGCACGCGAACAGTTGCATGAATAATTTTATAAAGTTTCTTTGCCTTTTCTTCCATGAAACAATTCTAGAAACTCGATTTCTAGTAAGCATAAACCTCGAAAACTTTTTTTTTAAAGGTTCCGAATGAAAAATGGAACCGTTATAGGATCACTCGTGTGTCTGTTTGTCCGTCTGTCATAGTCAATTTGCTCCGAATATACTGGACCGATCAAGTTGAAATTTAATACACATATGAATTAATGTGTGTCTAAACACGGACGCATAACGTAAATAAATTAATTTTAAATTAAATAAAAAGGTATTGCAAACTGAATCGTGTGACATATCAAATCAAGGGGATTGTTATAAGAGTTTCAAATATATGAAAATGGAATTAATGAAAAACGGAACCCTTGTAGGATCACTTGTGTATCTGTCTGTCCGTTTTTTTATTAGTTGGAACTTAGGAAATCTGAAACTAGAATGGCAATATCATAATTGTTGTACAGGGACTTCATACGTGTGCACATAGGTGTGTGTCATAACGAAACTTGGGAAGTTTATACTGTTTAAGTGTGGTAATGCAGGACTTAGTCTTTGTGTATAATCTCCATAATATCAAAGTTTCTGCTTCATTGCAGATAATCCAGAATAATGCTGTTCATCGCATAAGATGCTACAAACATTCACTAAGACAGTTCTTATTCATGATAAAGGAGAACGGAACTTTAAGTATCCCGTTTCGAGTTTCGTTAGCTCGATAATTTTCGTCGACGACCTTCTTTTGAATAATTAATTTCAGCAAGATCGTCTTTATAGGGTGTGTTACCGCTAATACTACCATTATATCTGGCCAAAGTATTATGCGAAAAGCTTTTATGATCTAAAACAACACGCCTCTTTACGTAAAATTGAACAGTCAATTTCAAAGTCGCTTAAATTACAACGGTTAATAAGATTTAGGCCCGTTTAAGCAAGAAAATAAAAGGAAACCTGCTTTTTCCGTATTATATCTAAAGAAGATTATTTTATACCTACTTATTTTACCATAAATGGTTTCTTACCAGAATGGAATACTTTAATGTAATACCATCAAATTCTCATTATAACTACAAGAAATCGCAGGAACGAATAATCAGTAAACAGAACTGTTATTGCAACTCTAAATTAACACTTTGTAATAGTTATACTTAGTTTGTATAAAGAGCAACAGGCTAGCGCTGCAACGTAGAGAAGCAAATATTAGGAAGGAAGTCAGACAGGGATACACTCTGTCACCGTTACTTTTTAATCTGTACATCGAAGACGCGATCAACATCAAATGGAAGCGGTATTGCGAAAACAGTATTGTATGAAAATAAATAAAAGAAAAACAAAACTACTGGTATGCAAGGGAAGAAAAAATAGGTAAAGAGCGAAGGTAAAGATGGGAGGCGAAAGATTAGAAGAAGTGGCTGATTTTAGGTATTTAGGAAGTCAGATAAGTCAGGACGGAAGGAGCAGTAGGGATATGAAGTAGAGGATAGCGCAGGGTTTTGAGTCGCCCTCAATAAAAAGAAGTCACTTCTATGCTCGCGAACGGTTAATTTAGAAATTCGAAAAAGATTGTTACAGGTGTATGCTTGGAGCGCGGCATTGTACGGGTGCGAAACATGAACAGTGAGCGCGGCGGAAAAGAAAAGGTTAAAAGCGTTCGAAATGTGGTGTTAGAGGCGAATGATGAGGTACCTTGGATAGAGAAGGTTAGAAATGACGAGGTATTAGAAAGAATGGGAGAACTGAGGTCTTTATGGAAGTCAATAAAAAATAGGCGAGATAGGACACCTTCTCTAGTTTTAGGGAAATGCTAAGATTAGCTCTGGATAAAAAAGAGTGGAGGTGCGTGTCCAACCAGGTTTAGGACTGACGGCCTTGTGATTATGATGAATAGTTATACATCATTAAAACTCAGTCAGTGACTGCGGGAGAAAAATTAGAAACAAAACAGCAGAACGTACGCAAGATCAGCGTATTTTCCCATATTTAGGCAAAACATTTGCATACGTTTTGAATTCTTTACGGCATATTTTATGGTTTAATTTCACTTTAATGCAATACCAAAATACTTATTCATGAAAAGGAAAGTTACTTTACATTATTTTCCATACTAACCGAAATCTCCATACATTTTCTAATGAAAACGACATTTGCATAGGTATAATACGAATTTTGAGTTGTACCTGAGCCCAGTACAAAAGTTACTTGTAATTGCCTAATCCAAAGCTCGAAAACTTGTAGCAAGGAAAATTCTATTTCCACATTATTTATTTCTTAACATTTTACAAAGAATTTGGTTCTCCATAAACTTGTAGTTGTATATAAGCGTACCTACTTACGTTAGTCTAACAGGACTACAGTTTAAAAATTATTGATTATTGACTGATTATCAATAGTCGCACTTTAATGATGCCTATAAATATTAATGTATTAAATCACCTATTCGAAATAGCACCTTTATCCGGTTATAATTTGAAATATTGGTCGTAATTGTGATTGTAATTAGCATGCCTAAATATCCGGNTAGAAATTCGAAAAAGATTGTTACAGGTGTATGCTTGGAGCGCGGCATTGTACGGGTGGGAAACATGAACAGTGAACGCGGCGGAAAAGAAAAGGTTAAAAGCGTTCGAAATGTGGTGTTAGAGGCGAATGATGAGGTACCTTGGATAGAGAAGGTTAGAAATGACGAGGTATTAGAAAGAATAGGAGAACTGAGGTCTTTATGGAAGTCAATAAAAAATAGGCGAGATAGGACACCTTCTCTAGTTTTAGGGAAATGCTAAGATTAGCTCTGGATAAGAAAGAGTGGAGGTGCGTGTCCAACCAGGTTTAGGACTGACGGCCTTGTGATTATGATGAATAGTTATACATCATTAAAACTCAGTCAGTGACTGCGGGAGAAAAATTAGAAACAAAACAGCAGAACGTACGCAAGATCAGCGTATTTTCCCATATTTAGGCAAAACATTTGCATACGTTTTGAATTCTTTACGGCATATTTTATGGTTTAATTTCACTTTAATGCAATACCAAAATACTTATTCATGAAAAGGAAAGTTACTTTACATTATTTTCCATACTAACCGAAATCTCCATACATTTTCTAATGAAAACGACATTTGCATAGGTATAATACGAATTTTGAGTTGTACCTGAGCCCAGTACAAAAGTTACTTGTAATTGCCTAATCCAAAGCTCGAAAACTTGTAGCAAGGAAAATTCTATTTCCACATTATTTATTTCTTAACATTTTACAAAGAATTTGGTTCTCCATAAACTTGTAGTTGTATATAAGCGTACCTACTTACGTTAGTCTAACAGGACTACAGTTTAAAAATTATTGATTATTGACTGATTATCAATAGTCGCACTTTAATGATGCCTATAAATATTAATGTATTAAATCACCTATTCGAAATAGCACCTTTATCCGGTTATAATTTGAAATATTGGTCGTAATTGTGATTGTAATTAGCATGCCTAAATATCCGGAAACTGAACATTTTCCAAAAAAGCTGTTTTCAATTTATCCTAATGATAAGCAGAACTTTCCAAATGTTTTACTCAGAGACAGCAAAAGGTTGTCAACAAGAAGTTAATATTCAAAAACTGTGCAATGTAGGACATCCATTTAAATAATAAACATGGCTTCAGGCTTTGAAGGTTTTATTGGATTAGTGGGTTTAATTTTATTTTTAATTTTGTGCTCTTTCGGGGTTGAGCTTTAACTCCTTTTGGGCATTTCATAAAGTCTGAATTAATCAAATATCAAAGCGACGTATAAATTCTATCCGTAGTCGAGTTAATTCAAAAATTTCCGTTACGAAAAAGAAATATGTCGTATTGAGAATTTAATTATACATTTTGACAGGGTTATTAAAAGAGCTACTTCGAAAAGTTTAAATTAGCGACGTTTCGAACGCAGAAATTAAATCCAAGCTTTGAACGAATTCGATTTAAACACGTAATCAGAGAAAAGTTTCTTTAGTTAAAAACACTTCTAGACCAACTTTTGCGGTTATAAAAATCGAACTTCCGACATTACCTTTGCAGCTTTCAGCATTTCTGCCACAATGTATAACTACATGCATTTCAATCGCAAATTTATTCATTTCAAAATTTATAATAGAACAGACGCTATAATACAGGTCGGACGAAGGAAGCTGGCGAGCGGTCACGCAGGTACTTGCCCATTTATGACTTATTTGGGTAAGTCACTTAGAACCGATACACAAGTAGGCGTAAATTATAGCATTAATACAGATAGGACAGTAGCGTACTAGAAAATAATGTAGAAACATAACTTACCAAAAAGAAAAAATAAACCTGTTGCTTTTGTTTTATAGTTAGTTTTCACATTCACTGTCATCATCGGAATCTCTATCACTGTCACCAACATCAACAATTAGTTCTTCTGTTTGTAAGTCTATTACTTACTCACTCATCCCTGCTTTTAAATATTTAATCTACGCCCCTGATAGGAATACTGAAGAAAGAGGGCTGCAATCGTTATACCTAAAACTGTTTACTTTTGTCACCGCGCATCCACGCCATTTTAAAATTTCCGCCAGCTTCCAGCGTCAGGCCTGTACTACATTGTAAAGATAAATCAGTAGCTAGTGCAAATTTTTCAGTAAGAACATTAAAACTTTTAAAATTAATTTCAGAGATTTTTAAGTAACTATCCACGTAAACAAAAAGTTTTATAGCCACTACATTTTATTTTATAGACTAAAATAATGAAGCAGTGACTTACCTTCAATACGTACTAGTAGTTTTCTTATCAACTGCTTTAACTGGAAACAGGAATTCATCTGGAAAGAAAATGTATTTCACAATTTGTCCACGAAAATATGCAACTTACTTAGGAAAGGTTATCAATAAAGAACATTTTTTATGCCCTGAATACGTCAGCCTCCACACATACGACGACGTCTTTAATAACATTGCTAAAAGCCGACAGCTACGGTCATTCGCAGTATGCCACACTATTAATTATTATTAATTGTATTAATATAGAACACGACGTGAAATAGGTTTTGATACGCAAGATCCCTGATACCTATAAATAGTGCGCGAATATTACTTTTTGACTGTATACTTTCCAAAAATTTCTGTAAATTACTAAATACTAAAAGCAACCACAGGGCTTGTGTGTATTAATGTAAAGCAAATTGATAGAACGTACATTTCTGCAAAGTGTGTGGAGAGTGAAATTTACGGTAATGTTGTGATTTGCGCTACTGGTCAATTTAATGGAAACAGATGTTATTTTAAGGGATAAACATACGTACACAGCTAGAATGGGTAAACATTGGCAGCCCTCCTCTTTCCTGTGTCCATCACTAGACCGAATGTTTACTGAAATTAGTAGCAGTTTACACCTCAACTAGGTTCTACACGTAACTGTATTCTCTGATAACGAGCTACAGTACAAATGCATATTTACTATTTACTGCATAGGTATATGAACAACATTTTGTCTATTTATAGGACGTAAATATAAAAACAAAATGTAGTCGTCTTTAAGGAATCTGATGTTAAGTAATTGACAACCATTAGGAAATAATACTCCGAAATAGTAATCCAAATACACCGGCAAAATTACAAATTTATTTACAAACTATGCAAGTGTACTACAACCTATTAGCAAATAGTAATTTTTCAAAAAGTAAGTTCAAACATTTTGGTTACATCAATACAAGATTACTTCTAGAGCAAGGGTAGAAATCTAACTTAACCTAACCTGGTGTTTCTATTAGTAAGTAATAAAGAATAGCACAATATTAACACCCATAAAGGTTTTACCCTTATTAAGAAATTAAAAAAAAAAAAAAAACTTTTGGGTGTTTCATTCCCACCAGCCAGTATTGCTGGTGGGCGGGTAGTCCTTCCGGACTATGCCGGAAAGTAGAGCGGAAGGCCCTCTTCAGCCTGCTTTCAGGAATCGTGGGAATGGGTGGGTGGTGGTTCGGGCGAGAAAGATGAGACGGACGAAATGAAGACAGAAGAGCATGAAAGATTATCTGTGGAATATTACTGCCCCAGCATTTGCCTAAGTGATCCAAGGAAACCACAGAAAAACTTGGACCAAGGCAGACGGACCTGGAATCGAACCGGCGCCCTCCCAAATGCTAAGCAATGGTCTAAGAAATTAAGTACCGCTTTACTATATAGGTACAAGAATGCAAACTACCATAGTAGGCCACATTTATAAAAATAAGGCATTTACTTTCAAGTAAAAGGTAGAAGCAAAAGGTAGAAGTACTAAATTATACAAATTGCAAGGAAATGCATCGGATTAATAAAGTAAAAGGTACAAATTAGCCCCAACCGATTTCGACAAACTAGTTGTTTAATACATTCCTGATTTACTTGTAGGTACTGTGTTGAAAGTTAACAAATTTAATATGGTTCGCACAGTAACGCAGAAATATTTTCATTTTCTGCACTGGTGACACGGCTGCTCCACATGTTTCGGGATACGCGGCAAGAAAGCGATCCGTTAACCACACGACATTCTCATCCTCAAATCTAAATAACGTTTTAAAATCTGATTCTTGTGGTGTACGTCTTGATTTGTAGTAATTTCTTGTACGTAAATGCACCATATCAGTCATAACAAGCACAACACTGGGACCGCCCAACTAATGATTACTTATAAAAGTTCTTTTAGATAGATTTTAACACAAAAACAGTTCTACAAATACATAAACTTTTATGTTACAAGCTGCGTGATACCTGGGCAGCTACTGAAAAGTTGAAAAGAGCGAGAAAAGTTGTTGTGAAATCAAGATTCCTTTTTTTAAAAGCAAATCTTTTAGTTTTTGAGCAGATGTTTCTTTTTATAAATACAAATTATGTAAAATCTTTTTTATTAAAGCAAACCCTCGGAGCAAAACCTTTTCCTTCGCTTCTTTTTATGGATATACCTTGAAGGAATTGCGTCAATTTTTGGAAGCAAAAGGTAAGGCTTCTTTTTATAAATTCCACATAGAGTATCTATTGGCAGAGAAAATTTAATTTTTTCTGAAAAATAATTACAATTTTCAATATTCCAGTGAACGATTTTACGTTTCACTCCAAAAAGAAATTATTGCAAAAGGATCAACGGCAAATCCCAGTAATAAATTCTGAAATGTAGATTAGACGAATACCGCCATCGGCATAAAAATGTAACCTCCGCACAAAATGCAAAATTATGTTATAATCTTCGCCAAACTGGATAAAATTTCTTTTTGCTTTTCAAGCCACTCTTCGTTTTATTTCAATTTTTCTTTTATGAGATTTAACAATAAAAGGGGGCAAAGTTCCTGAACTGTTTTTAACATTTATTTTGCTACAGTTCCTAAATGCTTCGCTTTGTTAAAAAGAAGCCGTCAACTAAGCGTTGGTTCACGTTGTCTTTTACCGTTTTGTTGGAAAAAATGGAAAATCTGCTAGAGGTTTTCATAAATTAAAGCTTCTAAGAGACATTCCTGCCACTCAGCACATTAATTACAGTCTTGAACTTGTCTTCGCGTCTCATCACGGCCAAAGAGATAAGTTATAGGGCATTAACTTTGCAATAATTCTCTTTTACTAACAAATTAATTTCTTTGACGCGGCAAGCTGTGGAATGAATTTGGGTGCCGTTGTTAGCCCGAGGTGCGAGGCATGGAACAATTTTTCATTGAAGATAAAATTATTCATGCCAAGTTAGTAGAGAGAGAGAGAGTCAAAAAAAAAGCCAACTAACTGGAAGAATTGGTCTTTTGAGCCATATTACAAAATTGCTTATCTATTAAGAGATTAACAAAGCAATCAAGCCAAACTAGAATGTTTCTTTAAGAAAAAAAAAAAAAACAATTTTATGGATACATCAACACCATCCCAGATTTATAGCTATTATTTGTGATTGATGATATTATCTGCGGCTTACGTGACATTATTACTGTAGTTGCTTAGGCTTTTGACGATTTTGGATTATAAAGTAAATTGTAAATATTTTACTTTGTTACTTATTATTTGAACAATAAATCTGCTATACCAGCACAAAGAAGAGAAAGATACCCTTATCTTTCTCGGCTAGGTGCAGGTAACAATCACTGCTAGTATTTGTAAATTTTTTTCTCTATTTAAATAGGTTGTTTCTCATTTATTACAAAAACTGCCGATTGTTTAATGGATCTTAAATAAACTACAGTAGTAATAAAAAAGAGAGACAAACTCTACAAAATACTACAAATGGCGCAGTAAACGCCATCTGTAGTACGATGCTACATTTTAGGATTACGTATGCTCCAACAAGGTCGACTTGTGTGGATATCTACTTGCTGAAAACAAATCCCGGCGTAGCTAACCTCAACGTGATAGGCACGTTAGATTAATAGAATAAAATGATTCGAAGTGGTCTGTATTCTGTCGAAAATGCCAGACGCGGATCTTGGATCTCATCAGCGCGTTGCAGACAGCTCCGACAGAACACAGACCAACTTTTACCTGCTGTCTTAACAGTGCGTTTTAGTCTTAGTTGGTCTGTGTTCTGTCGGAGCTGCCTGCGACGCGCTGATGAGATCCAAAAAGATCGAAATCGCGATCCGCGTCTGGCAGTTAATAAATAAATAACAGTACACAATTTTAATAAAGAAACAATTTAATAACTAACAATTTAAATTCAAAGTATTTCTAACTCAATAAAAAAGCATCATTTGTATAATGAAACCAAATTTATATTTATTAATTGCCTGGTTTTTGCTTAAAAGGGTACATACATTATTACATTACCGGTGATAATAAAAACTATATACATCGCGATATTGGAAGGTGTGTAGAAGAAGCAAGATGTAATATTTAATTTAAAATTTCATAAGAAAAAAAATCACAGTAAGGTTTTTGCTGTGCTCCTTGTTTAACAGGGATTTACCCCAATTGCTAGGAAAATAGTATTCTGTATTCTTTTGTCGTTTTCTTTAGAATTTAAGATACCAAAATAGACTCTCGGGATAGTAGAAACGATAAAATAGTGTAACAACAAAGGTTTTTATTGATTACGCCGAACGAGACAGGAAAGTAATATATGAGGTCGTTACTGGTACAAAAATTGTCCCGTAGAAAATTAGTTTTCAAGCAAACGAAGCGTAGGAATGGGAGAAGGAAGGATAGCGAAAAGTCAAAGTAGCTAATTGGGCGTTATGTCCAACGGCGAATTCAATCCCGGCGATTGGCGAGCTTCCTTCAGCAATGCATACCTACCTATTCATCGACAAAAGGACTAAATTTGTAAAGTCTGCTTTGTTCAAACCGCGAAATGTTCAACTCCCCATCTAAGCAATCTTTTTTACCATGGATGAATGAACTTCTGATTGTTACAAAAACGATTAGGTATACCATCATCAGAGTGAAATTTAGGAGTAATAATTAGTCACTTTATTATTAGATGTATACTCTTTTATATTCCGGGACAATTGACTTTTTGATTTATCCACTTTTCTAAGTTAATTAAACTTTGACGCATAAAATAACAGTAATATTAAAAAATAACTATAGACTTTATGGAACACTGACACAACAAAATCGATACAAAAACTGTTTGAATCAATTAGGAACTTTGGCAATAGTACTGTATCATGCTGACTTTCAAACTTTGTGCATTAGCTTTCGAAACAAATTATACATTATGAGAAGGATATTAAAGAAAGAAATGACCCGGGATACGTTTCTTGTACTACCTACACATAACAGCTGCGAAAGAGTGAACTTTGACAAAGGAAATCACAAACTATATTTCTACATATATACAGGTAAAGCAAAACGTTCACTGTGCGTAACAATTACACGTTTCTAGTCGAAATTCTTCTTTTACAAAGTCGCATGAGTGAATATAGATAATTGTGTATCTGAAAATATTATCTGATAGCTGTCCTAAACTAATTGCAATCTTAAAATCCCTTGAACAAAGCGCAGCACCTCTTAAAAGCTTTCAATTACATTTATTGGACTATTGAATACCAACATCAGTATTTCTGCAAACGGTATATAAAAATCAATAAGAAAATATGCTGCTTCAATTTAACTCATCCGTGTGCATGTATTTGTACTCTCAGGGTGTAATGCATTATTTCATAAATATAGTTCATTTACTTTCTCTAGCGATGTGCCCCTTCCAATGTCTTGGATGCGCGCTGGCAAAATAGTAGATAAGGAGAAAAAAGCTCGTTATACTCTCGAATCATGTTCATTAAACATACTTTTTTATACAGTACCTGCCGAAAGTTTTGTTTAATCATGAATAGTAGTGCGAGTCGAAAACAAGCGTTAAAGCCTTTAATATGTCTTCAAATATAAATAAACATCTCGTTGATATTTTCAGTAGTAAATGGTACCAATAACAGTACATTTGAGCAATGCAAATTTGGTGGATAAAATTGTCAATTTTTCGGTGCAGTACTGTACGCATTATACGCTCATCAGCGGTTACGAATTTGGCCGATAGTTGTCTCCTTTCTTTTCTGGCGTAGTACTGTTCTTTTCTACTTTGCGCCGGTCAAACTGAAGGTCACATCGCTACAGAAAGTAAACAAATTATACCTAAACCCTGCCTTATACTGCTATATCATCCGCAAATCTAAGCATACTAATCTTTTGCCCTTGCATATCTATCCCTATAGTACTGTTTTTAATGATGTTGATCGCGTCTTCGACGTATAGATTAAAAAGTAGCGGTGACAGTAGAAATACAGACTAGTAATTAAAAGTAAATTCCAGGAATTAAAAAAGAAAAGGGAACGGAGTACTTATACATGCATTTGCTGGCTAATATTTGCACTTTTTCAATCAGATCAATGTTTCGGTCTGAGTAATTCTCGTCGCAAAAACCTGAAACATTGTACAACTGACAGACTATAAATCGATGTCTCCCTCTACAAAGCCACATTAACTTGTAAAATGCTTACCTCGGCTTTTGAAATATGGGAGTTCTTGCTTCTTTACTCGAAATGTTTTACATACTTTTCACTTAAAGAATAGCGTGGAACAAATTCGCAAAATTCTAGTTTCTGGAACAGCATTCTTTGTTGCCCGATCTGTGTTAATCTTGTGATGAAAATGATATAAGCAAGTCGCGCATTCGTTGCATTCTGAAATGCATTTTCATAAAAATCGTGCGGTAAATCACTTTTATTATCCCATTCTACGAAATATCGTCACTGGCTCCTTAATACTTTTATTTCAAAATGCAATTTAAATGATCTACAGCCGTAAAGCGAATATCTTAACGCGCAGCCGAAGAAACTGCACGACGACACCAGGAAACGACCTTTCTTCATTCGAAGGATAAATATTTTATCACCACTCCCGCTCACAAGTCCCTTCTTCACTTTACCTTCTTCCAAGCAATGACTACTGTTGTATCATAACGTATCATCCCATTTTCGGGACCGGTATTAAAACAATAAACCACGTCGAAAGCACGGTGTGCTTACACAATTTCATTTTTAGTAGAAAATAGAAAATTTGTGACATGCTTTATAGTGTCAATAAAACGAAAAGAATTTTTAAATTGTTTCTCAAATAACAGCTTCTTTTAGATATTGATAACAAGCAGGTCGCTTTTGTTTTCGAGAAATGCGAAGATTGGCTTAAGTTAGGAAAAAGTGAAGGTACGTGTTAATCAGTTTTCGGACTAAAGACCTTAATGATGATGGCGACATCATTTTCAATTAAATTTTAAATAACAAAACTCGCATCTAATTGGACTCGAAGGGTAATATGTCAAAGAGTTAATACGATTTGTCGACACACAGGAATTCCTCGCTAAACGTAATTTTGGCATTCCGTGTTTTGAAAATGATCAATTGAACACATCTATGTAGTAGACCAATTTTTGTTATTTGAGTTTTCAATTGAAACTTGATTCAGTTAGGACACTTTTTGTTCCGATGGAATGACAATCATCTAGCAAATTACGGAACAAAAAATTTACGATTGAATACTAATTAACGCGTACCAACGGTTTTGTTAAAAACATTACGGAAAATAAAATTTAACTGAAACCAATGCATGACGTCGTGGATAAGCACAAAATGTGACACCGATTTTAACGCAATAAGGGGAACATTTCTAGGTGCATTAGCAGGTTTGCAACGTGCAGGTAATATTTTAAGGGCAATTTTTGTGGAATTATTATTAGATCTAAAATTATTTGACAGCGGAATGATTCAATTCATTCAGAGGGAGGTTATCAATGTGTGAGTGTATGTAAAGCACAATTTCAAGTGTCATAAGTTCTTGGTCAGTATTTTGTCGGAACAGACGTGGACCGTCATTTCGAGCTCTACGTTACCCATCAGCACGCCGGAGACAGCTCCGACAGAACACTGACTTGCTGGTTTTAAACAACGTTCAGTGAATAAATTTAGACAGCGTAATGAACGCCATCTTTAGATAGATGTAGTATAACAAATGTCTACATATGGCGTACACTGATATTAATGATCTCATAAGTAAAACTTAATTAACAAGTAAATTTTCTGAAGAATAGTCTTGGTTGTCATTAAATCTTTATCAGATTCAGATACTTGTGAAGTGATAATATTTAAGCCTTCTCCGTCTTTTCCTATGTCGCTCTTTCTCTTTTCTCAACCAAGTGTCGCCATTATTACATTGTACAGGTTTTTGTTATGTCATGTCGACGATTTACTGCGTCGTTTGTTTTGTCTAAACACGAATGGCGCGAGGGGTTAGGAGTTAATTAAATTACGGAACACTTGCCAGTGCTGGAATTGTCTAGGAACACGACACTTTGTTTCGATTTAACAGACCAGAAGGAAATGGCACGTCCCATAAGCAGCCTAATGAAATTAAAATATCCACCCGGGCGCTGACTGTAAGTACGTCGAGGCGCCTGTATGTTCACCCTTTCACTACAACCCACACACCCTTTTGAATACAATTTGATTGAAATTGATTTCACAATTTAATAAAAATGATACTAAACTAGTGGAAGTAAATCTCAACCAGATTTAATTTTCGTCACACTGTGACTACAATTGTGATTGCACATTTTTTAACATAAAATGTAACAGTCCATTGTTTAACATTTGCCTGTTTGTACGTTATTAATCCCTTTGAAAACCTTAATTTCGCTTACTAACTAAATCTGTGGTTCTTTTCCCTTTCTGACTGCATTTTGAGGATGATTTTTCTTCAGTGATTTGGGATATTTCCAACGTCATTACCCACCTTAATACCTTTAGTTCCTGTTGGACAGTTTTCTAAACAACTTTTTTTTATAGAGAAGAAACATATTTGTATCTTCTTTATTATTATGAAGTTACACTTCGTTTAGTTTCTGTAGCGATGTGACCTTCAGTTGACCGGCGCAAAGTAGAAAAGAACAGCACTAGGCCAGAAAAGAAAGAAGACAACTCTCGGCCAAACTCTTAACCAGTGAGGAGCGTATAATCCGTACAGTACTGCACGGAAAAATTGACCATTTTATCCACTACTATTGCATTGCTCAAATGTACTGTTATTGGTACCATTTACTACTGAAAATATCAACGAGATGTTTATTTATATTTGAAGACATGTTAAAGGCTTTAACGCTTGTTTTCGACTCGCACTATTATTCATGATTGAACAAAACTTTTGACAGGTACTGCATGAAAAAGTATGTTTAATGAACAAGAGTCGAGAGTATAATAAGCTTTTTTCTCCTTATCTACAATTTTGCCAACGCGCATCCAAGATCACTGCAAGGAGCAGATCGCTAGAGAAAGTAAATGAAGTATACAATATTTAATAGCTTTCTCATTTCAATTCTTTTTCCTATTTCTATATTCTATTCTATAACTATTTCTAAGTAGTTTATATCGAAGCAAACCTTACTAGTTTCTTCAAGGTTATGCTATCTTCCTCAAGTTTAGTTAATATACCTATATTGCTGTCATCTTTCTCATTTCGTTCTCCTTACTATCCAAATGATAATAGTGAAGAAGTCACAGTGTGGATAAACAGTTGCCAACTAGGTACAATACGATTTAGTCGAAATTAAATTTTAAAATTCCCGGAGCATTCAATAAAAAAATGTGATTATAATTAGAAATCGTTCACAATTTTGGTGTCTTCCCCAACAAGTTTCTTCATCCGCCATCCTACCTTGTTATTATTCAAATTTTTGTGGATCTTAGAAGAATCATATGATCCCCTGGTTATAAAAACTTTTGAAAAACATTTCTCTCAGGTAAACATTTTTGGTTAGTAAAGCGACGCACATCCATAGAATGATTTATTTTTGTTCAACTCATAATTAGAAAGAGCTTCGTTAAATTCAACTAGGTATTGCATAATATGAACGAAGAAGAAAGAAAAGTCTCCCATACACTCGTTTACGTATGCAACTTTTTATATAGAAACAAGCAATTCCATGCGCTATTCAGGGCTGTACTTGGGGAGAAAATTTCCGCAATAGCGAGTTCATAACCTTCTCGCTTATTCATCGTATGCATTCCGTTCTATTTACGTACTACACATGTACATTACGTTGAGGGGCTACCTACATAAAGTGTCTCGCAAAAAGAGTTCTCCCTGAAAGTTTACGAGAAACTCGAATTAAACGAAAAAGGCAAATTCGACCGAAGAAAATTCTACAAGGCGCTTCTTCGATAGAAATATTTTCACTGCTTTGAAAAATTGCACTAAACTCTTTTATGCACGATAATACTAGGTATGAATTTTTGATTTGTATAATGATTTCTAAACAAAATCCATTTGAAATTTAGTTTAAAGAAAACGTGAATTTGTAATAGGATTCCAAATATACGTAAGAAGGGAAATATGGTAGCGGAATTACTGATATTTCAAGTATATGTGATAACAAATCTGCCCATTTGTAATTATGTTCTAAATTAATTAGGGGTATTGCTATTTTATGATCATTTTACACGTTTTACTACAAAACTAAAACACAATCAGTTAACGAAACATAGAAATAAATAATGCACTATTTGATAAGAAAAACAACGAAAACTTTGTTTCTTTTTGTCAATTACAAAATTTCGAAAGTTCTTCTTAGACCCCAATTGTGTACCTATTTATAATAAAACAGTTTTGTGACATTTGAAAATGGGTAAAATATGGTAAAATGTTTTATGAAATCCTTGTTTCTATTCTCCAGTTTCTTATTTCTGCATTAGATCAGGTATAGCCAACAAGTCGATGGCGATCTAGACGTTGCCGTCGATCGCGAAGTAATTCTTGGTCGATAAGAGACGATCTTAATTTTTCTTATTAAACAACATGGAAAATGTGGAAATTGAAATGATGAAATTTGGTTATTGTTGAAGAAATTAACGTTAGAAAATGAAATTGTAACCTAATGAACCGTTTTAATCTCAAAAGGAAGACGGAGAAGATTTTTGGAAATATGTCAACAGTAAAAATGTTCCAATATCACTAAATATGTATGGCGAATACATTTGTTCATGTTTTGGATCGGTATCCTTATGTGAATAGACTTTTTCATATGTAAAACTATCCAAGACTATTATTATCGTTCTTTACCTAATACTGATTCACATAGAGAAGATTTGTTAACATGAAGGCACATTCTTCTCATAAACATTAGATACTAATATGTCAACTAAGTCAGTATTTCTCAATAAATAAAATATTATGTTCATTTAATACCTTTTCACTTATAATGCCAATATTTTAGTAAGTAAATAACCACAAAATTTTCAGAGAAAAACCAATCGTATACCCTTATTCTATTTCTTATATTAAAACCAACTTAACAAAAGTAATTACTTCAATAATCTCTTTCATTACACCTTTTTATTTATTCATTTGTTTCTCATTAGTGTCAGATGTAAACATTTCACTCCTATTTACGAAGATATATGTATATGGGTATGTACTACCTTCGCGACACAAATTTGCAGAGGGAACGTGTAGCCGCTTTAAGAATTCATGAGTCGATATATTACACGGTCGGCAGTAACGTAGCAAGTAATTAAAGCAATTAACTCTCATTCGACTAATTAACTATTAATCAGCAACAAATGGCATCAGCCGTATTCAAATGAGAGGAATATAAGAGTGAGAGGGAATTAGAAAAAGAGAGAGAACGAGAGATACGTAATGAATGTTCGGTTCGTATTAGCATCAGTTAGGAAATGATCGTGTCAAAAATACCCTATCATAATTAAGGCGTTTGTGTAACGACTTACACCGAGCTCGATTCAGGCAGTTTTCGTTTTTAATTTGTTTTACTACAGATTCAAAGACTCGAGATGAGTAATAAAAACTATAAAGAAGAGAAAACTGATCAAAAAATTGCCAGCACATGCTATTTTGAACATTACTAATGTCGATACTGAAAAGTTTTGCAGGTTTCCAAGAATTTAATAAATTTTATTTATGTTCGCGAACGGTTAATTTAGAAACTCGAAAAAAAATTGTTAAAGGTGTTTGTATACTGGCGCAAAACAGGGGCGGTAGGTGGCAGAAAAAAATTGGGTTAAGGTTATAAGCGTTATAAATGTGGTGTTATAAGAGAATGATGAGAATACCGTCGACAGAGAAGGTTAGAAACGAGGATATATTAGAAAGAATAAGGAAATTGATTTCACAGTGAAAATCAATAAGAAACCGGCGCAATAGGTTGGTATTATACCTTCTGAGGCATGAAGGACTAGTTAGAGATAAATTAAAAGCAGAAATAGAAGTTAAGAGGAGTATATGTAGACGTATATTAGATTATTGTTCACAAATACTTACTTGTTCTAGTTTTAAGGAAATGCAAAGATTAGCTCAGGATAGGAAGGAATGGAGGTGCGTGTGCAACCAGTCTTAGACCTTATGATGATGACGATGATAAATAAAAGTAACATTATTGACGTGACAACGTCTTATAATTCGATGGGCGTTACCTCGCTCTGAGGCGTTCCATTTAAGACTTGAAGTGCAAACGAGAGCGCGGAACAAACGATAAAGAGGCACAATCGGCCTCCGCGTTCGGCAGCGTTCGACATCTGTCTCTCTCCTACTTGAGTGAGCGATGCGTCCGCGTGGACAGCTGCTATACAATAATACATTTCCATTTCCCTCCTTCTCTATATCCATACAAAATATCTATCAAACAAATAAAATTAAAATTTTCTTTTGAAAAATGAAACCATCATCAGTATTTTCTTATGAGGTTGTCACGTTCAACTATCGTCAGTAAAGCGACTTTACAGACAGCCGATTTTTTTTATTCGTATAATTATCAGATAGAAGCAATTTTTTTGATTTCATTTGAGCGTTGTATAAATTACAAATATCGATTCGTATCGGGACTTAGTATCTTTAAATGTTTACGTATAAAACACGAATTCGTTTATTCTTATATTTATACAATCCTCTCAATGTCAATCTCTCTATAATTCCCTTTTCCCAATTAGTCTCGCGTATCTGACAGCATTAGTGTTTTCGTTGTATTGCTAATTGAGCTGGATGTAATACACGTAGAACAAGCAAAAGCAATTTCGACAATAAAATTTTGTTGAGTGAAAACGGCCAATTAGCGAAAAATAAAGTTCGCTCGAGAGTCAAGTCTGATAATGACAATAATAATTTGAGAACGCAACTCATTTTGCTACAGTGCTTACTAACGAAAAACAGGCAGGGGCAGCAAATTTAATGGGCTTACTTTATTCTGCTGATGATGAGAACGCAGTGAAGTGGTAGTGCAGTACTCTTCGAGTTGTTGAACTAGAGAACTGTGAATTGCAAAGTGCACGAGGGCGAGGGGCGGTGGTTTGGTTTTTCAAGCCTTTTTACCTCGCGATGGTTTAGAAAGTTACTCTGTTAATGTAGTTACCCTACTGAAGGTTAATTTCAGTTTCGTAATTTGTCAGGTTGCTTTAAAAACAGGAGTTGATTTCGACGAACCTACATTAAAGTAAACACCCACCAACCGACGTCAAAAAGGGCGGCCAAGAATAATTTAATTTTTGCATTTTATACACGACAAGATATATACATAACGATACATACTTTATAACCGTAATGTAAAATTTTAGGTCACCACGCCAGTGTAGGCAGGAATTATAACGGGGACATTTAGCAAAGGAATTTAGTAGTAAATAATTTATACGGAATGATATTAATAATCTTTATTTGATAAACAACGAAATATCGTCAGGTAAATGGGATTTTTGTAATTTCACTTCCTACTTTGATTCTGAAAATTACGTGTTGGTTCGCTTAAAGTGCGACCAGTTAAATATTGCGAAGAAAGTAAATTGTATACTGCATTTTAAAAACTAATTTATTTAACATCCATCATCATCATCATAAGGTCGTCAGTCCTAAAACTGGTTGGACACGTACCTCCACTCTTTCTTATCCTGAGCTAAACTTCGCATTTCCCTAAAACTAGAACTAAAACTTAACTATTTGCAAACAGTAATCTAACCTACGTCTACCTTTACCCCTCTTTACTCCTGTTTCTGCCTCTAATATGTCTCTGACTAGACCTTCATGTCTCAGAAGGTGTCCTATCAACCTATCTCGCTTATATCTTATTGACTTCCATAGTGTCCTCTGTTCTCCTATTCTTTCTAATACATCTTCATTTCTAACCTTTTCTACCCACGTTAGCCTCATCATTCACCTATAACAATACATTTCGAAGGCTTCTAACCTTTTCTTTTCCGCCGCGCCCACTGTCCATATTTCGCACCCATAAAGCGCTGCGCTCCAAACATACACCTTTAACAATCTTTTTCGAATTTCTAAATTAAGCGTTCACGAGCATAGAAGTGACTTCTTTTTATTATAGGCGACACGACCTTGCGCTATCCTCTGCTTTATATCTCTACCACTCCTTCTGTTCTGACTTATCTGACTTCCTAGCTATCTAAAATCAGCCACTTCTTCTAATTTTTCGTCTCCTATCTTTATATTCGCTCTTTCTCTACTTTTTCTTCCCTTGCATACCAGTATTTTAGTTTTACTTTTATTTATTTTCATACAGTACTGATCTGTCAATACCGCTTCCGTTTTATTTAAAGCTATCTCTGGGTCCTCCTTGCTAGATGCTAATACTGCTATATCATCTGCAAATCTAAGCATACTAATCTTGTGCCCCTGAATATCCATCCCTACAGTTGTACTCTCTTTAATGATATTGATCGCGTCTTCGATGTACAGATTAAAAAGTAGCGGTGACAGTGTGCATCCCTGTCTAATATTTACTTCTCTACGTTGCATCCCTAGCTCTATAACTGCCTGTTGCTCTTTATACAAATTAAGTATCACTCTTCTATCTTTGTAACTCATCGCTACATTTCTAAGTATATTTAACATCTTGTCCCATTTAACATTGTCAAAAGCTTTTTCTAAATCTACAAATCCTATGTACGCACCCTCTCCTTTTTCTATCGTTTTCTGTATTGTTACCCGTAAAGCTAGAATGGCCTCCCGCGTTCTTCTATTTCTTCTAAACCGAAATTGGTCTTCCCCTAATAGTTCTTCCGCCCTTTTTTCAATCCTCCTCTATACAATTCTAGTTTGATTTTTGACGCATAGGAAGTTAAGCTAATTGTTCTAAATGTCTCGCACCTATCCGCGCCCTTCTTTTTAGGTAATGTTACTACTACGTTCCGTTTATAATCCTGTGAGACTTTCCCCGATTCGTAAATGTGACTAACTAGTTTAAGATAATGATAAATAAATAGTTCAATGTGTCAGCAGTTAGAGATTACAGAGAACTCGCAACATTTAGTGTGAATTAAGACGGAAAGAAAATATGTCGCGAATTAGCCGATTCACCACCTTAATTCATTTCTATTTCTGACTCGTTTTTAAATCTGATTTTGACTGTCATTATTACAACTTTCCTTTTTAAATATTGCCAATTGACCAAGTAATCTGCTATATTAGTGTTTTAGATAAGTATTTAATTTAGATGTACTACTATTGTGGTCCTTGCGCAGTATTTAGACAATAAGTTTATGAAAATTTAGACGTGTGTTAATTCATACTTAGAAATTTACGATTTGTATCCCTATTGTGGTATTTATGTATATGTTCTGCAAATATGCGTTAATTTCGTTAATGTTGGCATATCGAAGTGAAATCGGCAGGTACCTACAGTGTAATTTCTTGCTTATAATATAAAGACACGTAACTTGAGTTTCAATGTAGTCCTTGAAGATCCTGATCGACCAAGCCTAACTCTAATTTGTTTCCCTTCGAATTAGGAGCAAGATGTCAATTTAATTCCACTTCACCACGTAATTTCAGTTTAAGTTCAGAATACTGTGAATTTACATTTGAGGAATTTTCTACCTTTAAGTCTTATTTTCCGTCTGAGCGATCATTGGTCTATTTAAATTAAAGCAGACGGATTATAAAGATCAGTTTCCATCAGCCGCAGGGGAACTGCCTATAAATTTCGGTGTAGGAAGTAAATGAAAGAAAACTGACGAGAAGAAAATTTCCAGAGGGATAAAAAGCGTCTTGAATTCCTTTTTCTTAACGTTCCTTCATGGGGGATATCCTTAATTAGGGAATTCTACTACTCAGAAGAATATGGACCTTCCGTGTTTACCTAATAAGAAAAGTTCCCTTATCGATTTTGTAAACGGGATAGAGATTTATGCTTCTTTTGCCTCCGTGAGATAGACGAAAAACAACCCAGATTGCGAACTTTAACGCTGCTGGAGTTATTGCAATGCAATTCATCATCTTCGCCAGATCCGATAAAAGAATTACAAGTTTTATCTTCCATCGTCTTGCGTCTTTAGCGAGCTTTGAAACCAGCATCAGAATTTAAATTAGCTTCGTTGAGAAATTTACTTAAACTTTGATTAATTTCTACCGGAATTGTAAACAATGGACGCAATAATAATGAATCGTTAAAGGAAGCTAAGGGAAACTAAATATGGAAACTCGTTAAATTCAAAGCAAAAAATAAACACAGCTAAGATCTGAAGCATTCATTTAATATAACATTGGTGTCATAAAAACAATTCCAGTTGATTGTTAAACAATCAATTTTTAGAAAATACTACAAATGGCGCAGTAAACGCCATCTGTAGCACGATGCTACATTTTAGGATTACGTATGCTCCAACAAGGTCCACTTGTGTGGATATCTACTTGCTGAAAACGAATCCCGGCGTAGCCAACCTCAACGTGATAGGCACGTTAGCTTAATCGAATAAAATAATTCGAAGTAGTCTGTATTCTATCTGGAGCATACGTAATCCTAAAATGTAGCATTGTGCTACAGATGGCGTTTACTGCGCCATTTGTAGTATTTTCTAAAACGCACTGTTAAGACAGCAGGTAAAAGTTGGTCTGTGTTCTATCGGAGCTTCCTGCGACACGCTGATGACATCCAAAAAGATCGAAATCGCTGTCCGCGTCTGGCAGTTTCGACAGAATTCAGACCACTTCGAATTATTTTATTTAACCAATTTTTAAATTAAAACCGTAAATATTGATTTAGCAAATGGATTAACTGTTTTTTTTTTTGATAATACAGGATGTCTCAGAAAATAGCGTTAAGTTGCAGCAGGATAATAGACTAACCTAACCAATAATCATCTAGAAGATACCCCCAATTCTCTATTTCTTTTAGCACTCATTTTATAAAAAATTATGACTATGACAAATAATTTTCATTTTTAATTAATTTTTGAAATCTGTTTTTAAAATGCTAACTCATTTGTTTTTAATGCTGTTTTGGTCTATTTTAAAGTGCATTTAATTCCACCCCTAAAAAAATTTATCTTTTAATAAACTATTGCAGTGAAGCGACATCTTTATAGTTGCTAGGTACAAGGTTTAAACAGAAGGTATTTAATCCACACAACACCATGTTTTATAGTTTTATGTATTAACAAATGCGATTAAATTGTGACACGATATGACACACATAAAATCTTAAATGTTGCTAACTCCGGGCATAAATGTCAACTAAACTGCCACAACAGTGAGATACTGGATTCGTAATGTTCCCGAAGAGATGGGCAAAATATACACCGCACGTAGAAAAAACATTTCGGCAACCAGCGTCCCGGTGAACGTTATCTCTTGAAGTTACGACTATCGACAATCCTTCGCAATAACAGACACACTATCCTGGAAATACGCGGTCGTTTAACTGTTGTCTAAACGCGGAGAATCAATTTATGTTTACCTACAAAACATGAGTTTAATGGGATGGACTGTAAATGTAAACAATAGATGCATTTCGCTCTGATTATTAGCTACAAGAAAACAACCGAATTAATATGTAAAGCTAGAATGGCCTCCCGCGTTCTTCTATTTCTTCTAAACCGAAATTGGTCTTCCCCTAATAGTTCTTCCGCCCTTTTTTCAATCCTGCTCTATACAATTCTAGTTTGATTTTTGACGCATGGGAAGTTAAGCTAATTGTTCTGAATGTCACGCACCTATCCGCGCCCTTCTTTTTAGGTAATGTTACTACTACGTTTCGTGTATAATCCTGTGAGACTTTCCCCGTTTCGTAAATGTGACTAACTAGTTTAAGATAATGATAAATAAATAGTTCAATGTGTCAGCAGTTAGAGATTACAGAGAACTCGCAACATTTAGTGTGAATTAAGACGGAAAGAAAATATGTCGCGAATTNGTGTACAAAATTTCATGTTATAACGAAAACGAGTATTTTTCTAAGAGGTATGCAGAATTCAATGAAAGAATCATTTGGGTTGAATTTTTGTTTTAAATATGTACCTATGCCATCCTGTGCGTCTTAAAATTAATCTCTGTATCGTCCTTTGGGAGAAAGCGAGAAAGGTAAAGGACGGATTCTGCCGCAGAGACAGTTTTCCTAAAAACATTCCCTAGTTCCCTAACAGGATTATGTCACATTTAATGGTATGAATTTAAACAGGCTTGTGAAGTGTATTGTATTAAGTGCACAACTGTGTCTGGAGAGCACCTCCTGGAAACACAAGTATCTAATTGAATTGGACGAAATTGGAACACTTTCGGAAAGCAACCGGCTGTGTAAATTGCGGTAACTGACATGTTTGCATCTAATTTATTAAATAAACACCCCATTTAGATTATTTCCAACCATATCATTAGACAATTACAATATCCAATAGTTTTCACTTTGCGTCCTACAACTTATATGGGGACGTGATTAGGGTTGCCACCTTTTCAGGCTTTACATAAAGTATTTCTCGACTAAATGGTTCAAAAAAAAAGAACTTAGCATAAAAATAAAGTATTTTATTTTAGTTTTTAAAAACATTTTTTTAAACTAAAAGTTCATTTTTAATTAGTTTTAATTAAGCTTTATTCCTGTCGTCCCGCCACTTTGCGTTGATAACAGAGAATACTCTTTCTATAAATGCTGAAGTGGCCGGAACGGACAGCAAAAGTGACACTACTTTGAACAGATTTGGAAAATCAGGTTGTTCCGTAAATATGGCTTGCCATTTTTCTGAGCAATATTACTGATGTAAAAATACTCTAAATTTCGAATAATCGCTTACAAAATTACGATGTTTACTTAAGGCCTTAAATAAAGTATTTTTGCGTACTTTACGGGTCTTGTAAAGTATAACGTACACACAGTCGAAATAGAGTACAATACTTTATAATAAAGTACGGGTGGCAACCCTAGACGTGATCCAAAATTAATGCCACACTGAAGTGATTTTCCTGGATGAATATTCATAATTAAATTTAATCTTAACGGTAATTCTTNTAGCTACAAGAAAACAACCGAATTAATATATTTATATGAAATATGAGTAACACTGTGGGCGTTTTCACTTCTCTGTAAAAGGATAATTTCCTTAAACAAAGTTTGTCACAGTTACGAAATAAATACCTAATGGAAAATGATATATGTAGGTATATAGCATGATAAAAGATAGTTTAAATATACAGAAGTATAAAAACCGATTTCAATACTTAAGTTAAAAAGATCTAATCGAAATAAACGAGGCAGCGTTGATTTCAGGGAAACTCTTAGCCACAACTTAACCTTCAAGAAATAACAAGAATTTTATCATGCTCCTACATTGCTGCTTTTTTTTTGTTTCATCGTATCTGAAGAGGAGAACCTTAAGCTAATTAATACGTTTGGGCATCTTTCTATAAAGATAAACTATCCCAGGAGAAAGTTTCAAGTATTAAGTATACAAATCTTCTCCATTATTATGTATGTTTTAACTTAACTTTGACCAAAGTGTTTACCTTTACTTTCTATTAAATTGATTTTCATAAAATTTGATTAAGAGAAGTAGTATCTACGAAAACATACAGAAATGCCTCACATATTAGTAGCATCTACTTATAATCATAAGGGGTTCAGTTCTAGGACTGGTTGGACACGTTCCTCCACTCTTTCCTATCCTGAGGTAATCTTTGCATTTCCCTAAAACTAGAGCAACCCATATCCTTAACTATTTGCGAACAGTAATCTAACCTAGGTCTACCTCTACCCCTCCTAACTCCCGTTTCTGCCTCTAAAAAATCTCTGACTACACCTTCATGCCTGAGAAGATGTCCTACTAATCTATCTCGCCTATTTCTTATTGACTTCCATAGGGTCCTCTGTTCTCCTATTCTTTCTAATACCTCTTCATTTTTAACCTTCTCTGTCCACGGTATCCTCATCATTCGCCTATAACACCACACATCGAATGCTTCTAACCTCTTTTTTCCGCCGCGCCCACCGTCCATGTTTCGCATCCGTACAGCGCCGCGCTCCAAACATTTTCGAATTTCTAAATTATCCGTTCGCGAGCGTAGAAGTGACTTCTTTTTATTAAAGGCGAGACTAACATCTATTTGTTTTCGATATTTTCAGGGAGTTATTTTGAAGTTTAGGTAAGTTCCTGGCGCGCAATCAATTAAAATAAGTCACCGTTAAATTGTCAGCGATTTTATTGTAATAAGTAAATTCATAGGTAATTCAAAAACATAAAACGGGGAATTTTTGACTTGGTATTTATACAAAGCCTTATCAACAACAATATTTACCGTGAAAATTATGTTGTGAATACGACTTTATTGTTTCGTATCCTGCAATTCTAGCGTAAATTTTTAATTAGACCTTTTCTGTTGGAGACTACCAAGTGTTCACAACTCCAATAATTCCGCAACGCATTTAATGGAATATAATGTGAGACTTTACTCGTGACGTTCGTTCGTTTAATTAACAAATCCATTTAACCTCTCCAGTGACGTGAAAGAAATCAAAGCGAGCTATTTTTAGATTTCGTAAAATAAAGTCTGGAAATAAAGGACGCAAACGGAATTTATTATTATATAAAATGTTTTTCTCATCACTTCTTATTTACAATTTGTGTAGTAATTAAGTCATAACTGGAGTATAAAAACAAATATTTCAATTTTTCAAACTAAATTTTCACTGGTTGACCATGCGTTTTGAAAATACCCTCCAATTGGGCATGGAACAAAGATAGACAGGATTAACTACCCCCTATTGCGGCAAGATCACTCTCATTTGTCTTCATTTCGCCCATCACATTTTTCTTACCCCAATCGTCACCCACCCATTCCAACAATTCTTCAAACAAGCCTCCCGCCTAATCTTCCGCCTTAGGTAGGAATTTAGAGTAGGATAACTTGCAGAGCGTAGCTCATTAGGGTCAGAATGGGTGACTTCTAAACAAAAGGAAGGACATGACCCCAACAGTCGTACCGTAAACTAATGATGTTCTTGGGCATGTTCTTTATTTGTTGGAAAGTGTTTTGACGAGTTAGGGATAAAATTATAGTACAACTGTAAAGTAATCGAGGAATATGTACTTTTTGATGAAACGAAAATTAATTGAATGCCCTATGTATAGGTACAGGGCACTTGCACTTGCCAAATATCGTATACCAACAGGGGTTCTCTTAAACTTACGTTTCCGTTGGGCACCGTAGTACAGGAGCTGCAGTTTACTTGGTATTGTTATAGAAACCACCTACATCAAGGTCTTGTTTGCTGATATTTAAAAAAAAAAACAGAATATGCCTATATACAGAGCGAAAAGGCATTTTAATAGCTCTACAATACTTTCGTTTGATTACTTAGCATCATTATCATTAGGATAGATAAGAAAAGGCAACACAAACTAAGTGAGTGTTGTGGTGGTTAAAGTAGAGATTGGTTAATCCTCACAATCTTTGTTTTATTCCTAGCTGGAGTAATTATATTTTCCCCCTTACTTGTCCAATTAAGTTACATCACAATATCTAATAGATAATTAAACTGTGACTCCCACAGTGCAATATTTGACAGGTCGAAGTGTCCAACTGGACGACTCCAGTTCACATGTTCACTATAGAAACGTATTTTTAAAATTATTTTATGGAATATGCAATATACAAAATGGTAGTTTAAATGCTGAATACTGAAACGTATTAATATAAGTAGTCGTGGTATTTAAAATAAATACGAATTTATTATGCATGCTAGTTTGGACGGCCGCATTAGCAGATATGGTTTAATAAATTATTGGTAACCTTTAAAATAAACGACGGCGGCACTTTCAGAATTGATTGATATTATTTGTAAACCGCAAACAATAGCTTCACGTAAATTATTCCAATTATGATTATAAACATTGCAAACATTGTGAATTATTAACGACACGTATTTCTAAAGTATAATCGCCATTAATCAAAAAGCAGCGATCTGTTACAAATAATTTAAACCGTTGTGATGAAGAGTTCACAAAAATATGAGAATCTATCAATTTGCTTCACTCTAGATCAAAAAGTAAATATGTTACCTACAAATTCAACATATCATCATCATCATCATAATAAGGTCGTCAGTCCTAAGAATGATTGGACAGGCACCTCCACTCTTTCCATATCCTTAACTATTTGCGAACAGCAATCTAATCTAGGTCTACCTTTACCCCTCCTAAATCCCGTTTGTGTCTCTAATATGTCCCTGACTAGACCTTCATGTCTGAGAAAATGTCTTACTAACCTATCTCGCCTATTCTCCTATTCTTTCTAATACCTCTTCATTTCTAACCATCTCTATCCACGCTATCCTCATCATTCGCCTGTAACACCACATGTCGAACGTTTTTAACCTTTTCTTTTCCGCCGCGCCCACTGTCCATGTTTCGCACCCATAAAGCGCTGCACCTTTCGTGAGCATAAAAGTGACTTCTTTTTATTGAAGACGATTCGACCCTGCGCTATCCTGTGCTTTATATCCCTACTACTCCATCTTTATATTCGCTTTTTCCCTACTTTTTCTCCCCTTGCATACCAATATTGTTGTTTTACTTTTATTTATGTTCATATAGTACTGTTTTGTCAATACCGCTTCTATTTTATTTAAAGCTATCTCCTCTCCTAATTCAATTAAATAAAACTAAAATATTGTTTCCATTTACACTATCCTATTAAAATTGCTAACAAATTTACACATACATAATCTCTTTTGCTCAATTCTTTAGCAAGGCAATTTTCACGGAAGGTAAAAAAAAATGAGAGCACGTTCGCCTAACGTTCTCATCACAAAATGACCCAAGTTGGACTTTTGCTTGTGTTCGGTGTTGGAAAATAAGGGAGTTCATCCGCGACTATTAATTTCCGTCGGTGTTTCTCGTTAGTGGCAATGCGTAAATCACATTCGGTGAGACTTGACTTATTACTTTTCCACTTTCCCGCTTCCTCTTTTTTTCCACGGGATCTCTCGCAACTGGTCGATTTGTCAGCAGCGGCAGCGGCACCGGCGTTCGAGAAAAACCGAAAGCGTAGGCCGAAAAAGGCCGTAGTGTGCATTTTTCCGAAGGAAAGAAAGGGGAAACGGGAACAGCTAATAGACACGTGGGAGATGTTCATCTATCGAAAAAAACACACCAGAGAAGACACACATACATGTATATGTATGCTGACACAGATACGTATTCATGTACGTGCTACCGGTTAGGGGACCAAAACAGGAAAGAACAGATAGGTAGCAGAAAATGATCGGCATTTAGGAGCGAATTAACTTGTCTGGAAGAGTTGAACGACGCACGTCATCTATCATCCGTCGCAAATGCATTGGAATAGAAGCGTAACCAACTTAGAGGCACTCGATGCGATATCATAAAATGTGGATGTTTTCTCACGAACAAATTCCGTTTGGATCGATTAAAGAGCAAAGTAACAAAACGTGTTACCTGTAGGTAATGCCCACAATCTTGTATCAAATCCTGTTACGGTTATTTCTGGAAAAACATCAACCACATTCTTAAATTTGATATCTTTACTACACTAAGGGGTTTTCTATTTTAGTCAAACACATTTCGAAAAGAACATTAATAAAAACTTCTACCAATAGTAGTGATGAGCTTTGGTGTTGGTCTAGCGAAAGTGCAACACCAAGACCAAAACTGTCTTTACAATAATAAGGTCAAGACCAAGACTACATAAAACCAAGAGCGAATATGCAAGATTAAAACTAAATACGCGACTAAACGAAAAATTATTAGAAACAATTTTAATATATTCTTTTCTTGAAACAAAACATTTGAAATTTTCAGTTTGCTTTGATAGGTTTTATAAGTAAATACATAAAAAAGAAACTTTACCATAAAGCTAAAAGGTCAATTTATGCATTGGAAAAAGAGCAAGTTCTCGAGGTTTCATAATTCCCAACTAGCGATACTATTTTCTTTTGGACAATTACTCTGTAAGCAAATAGAAAAATTTGAGCTTAGAAGAATTATTTAAAAAAAAGTATCAGATTTAATTAGCAAGACCAGACCTAGAACAAGACTAGAAGTATTTTAGCAAAACCAAAACCAAGACAGAAAAACCAAGATCAAGACTGGGACAGTCTTTGTTCATCATTAGCCAATAGCACCTGAAATATATAATTTTGTAAGAAAATATTTATCATAACCTTTAACATTTTTCTCAGGTAGAAAGGGAGGACGAACTAGGCAAACAACTTTAAAATTTAATAATTCGGGAAAAATGTAAAAAAGTGACAAATGAAATTTAAAATTGAGTTTAGAGTTGCATATTTGATATCTACGCGCACGACTTTGTGAATAAAAATCACTTTGAGATCCCCATACGGTTTTAAAAGGCATCAGGATTCAAAACATTTCTGTAACCTTGGAGAGAGTGTCTGACGTCATCACTCTTTAACTATAGACTCTACTGACAAAAAGCACGCGTAACTACCGCTACAGTTGATTGAAAATTGTGTTCACTGTTTACGTAAGTTAATTGAAAATAAAAACTGATTATTACTTGAATCCAGTTCTGAATAAATTATTTCATAGATAAGCATCAGGGAGAAATAAGGAAATTAAGTTTTTCTCTTCTTTCTATTTGTTGTCCCAGTTATTTAAAAGCGGAAGACCGTATTAGAGACAAAAAATAATAAAAAAAATCAGGGGGGTAATAAGAGAGAACGTCACGTGCCCTGTATCTGACATTCTTCCAATATTTCCAGGAACGGAAACCACTCACGCAGTGCATCAAAAGTTTTAATAGAAAACGCCATGGGAGATTGACAAACGTCATTCGGATTTTAAATTCCCGTTTGATACACTGCATCAGACATGTCACAGTGGGATGTCCTGATTTGTCCTCAGGAACGCCATGTGTCACTGAATAAATCACTGGGAACAAACTTTAACCGGTTTAACAAAATTGTCGGGATTGATTCCGTTTTAAATTTTAGAATTGTACAGAGGAGGATGAAAAAAAGGGCGGAAGAACTATTAGGGGAAGACTAATTTGGATGTAGAAGAAATAGAGGAACGCGGAAAGCCATTCTAGCTTTTTGAGTAACAATAGAGAAAACGATAGAAAAAAGAAAGACTTCGTACATAGGACTTGTAAATTTAGACAAAACTTTTGACAAGATATTATATACACTTAAAAATGTAGGGATGAGTTACGGAGATGGAAGAGTGATACTTCGTTTGTATAAAAAGCAACAGGCAGTTATACAGTTGGAGCTGCAACGTAGAGAAGTAAATATTAGGAAGGGAGTCAGACAGGGATGCACACTGTCACCGCTACTTTTTAATTTATACATCGAAGACGCAATCGATATCATTTAAGACAGTATAACTGTAGAGATATACAGGGGCAAAAAGATTCGTATGCATAGATTCGCAGAAGTATTAGCATTTAGCAAGGAGAAGCTAGAGATGGCTTTAAGTAAAATGGAAACGGAATTGAAAAGGTCAAAAGCGTTTGAAACCTTGTGTTATCGGCGATTGACTAGGATACCGTGGATAGAGAAGGTTAGACATGAAGAGATATTAGACAGAATAGGAGAACAGAAGTTAATAAGAAATAAGCAAGATAGGTTGGTAGGACACCTTCTCAGGCATGAAGGTCTAGCCAGAGACTTATTAGAGGCAGAAACAGGAGTTAAAGGGAGTAGAGGTAGACCTAGATTAGATTACTCTTAGCAAATAGTTGAGGATGTGGGATGTTCTGGTTTTAGGGAAATGCGAAGATTAGCTCAGGATAAGAAAGAGTGGAGGAACATGTTTTACCAGTCTTAAGACTGACGATCTTTTGTTGATATTAAATAATATATTCATGTGTTGATTTTCAGAATTATAATTTACGTCCGCTGTTCTTTTGTGGGCTTTAATTTACTCAAGGGTTTCAGGATATGCGGTAAATGGAAGACTGGAGAGATAATAAAAGCTTTTACAATTCATTACTTCATACATAAAGCTGATGTTGTTAATGATATTTCGTTTGTAAGTCATTTCGGGAACATTTCTGCTAATGTTTAAGCGGCAGTAACAGCGGTTACTACTCCTGCCTTTTCCGTCCTGCTGAACGATCCATCTTCATTACCTGGACGTCTCCAGACGAAGGAACGCCTCGTCACACAGAAAAAAAAATGCTTTTAGCAAACGTCCAACTTGGTAATGTAAGAGATATTTATCTTGTTAAGGTAACGGCAATAGTCAAGCAAAGTTGCTGTTTGTTCTGATTTCAGATAAATTTGTAAATGTATATGATATAAGAATTCAAATCCGCACGGAAATCTCCTTTATTTCCAAGAATTACATGCAAGTTTATAAAAGCCTTATGAGAATAAAAGCAATCATTTTAAAATTATTGACAAAATTTTGTTGGTTTATTTGGTAATGTTAAATTTAATGAAATATGATGAAGTGAGTAATTAACCTGAAGTGTTCGCTTGGTCATTTGGTAAACAATAAAAAAAAAAAAAACTTTTGAGTGTTTCATTCCCACCAGCCAGTAATGCTGGTGGGCGGGCAGTCCCTCCGGACTGTGCCGGAAGGTAGGGCGGAAGGCCCTCTTCAGCCTGCTTTCAGGAATCGTGGGAATGGGTGGGTGGTGGTTCGGGTGAGAAAGATGAGACGGACGAAGTGAAGACAGAAGAGAATGAAAGATTATCTGTGGAATATTA
>NW_020440825.1:177447-179566 GCF_000699045.2 Agrilus planipennis
GCAGGGACATAGCGGTTGCGGCGGTACCGGCCGGGAGGCCGGTTTGTATTGTCTAATGACAAAAAAACTGTGAATGTTGTATATAAAGACATTCTGTAGTATATTTAGTATGTTCAAGGGGTATCTTTTGAAGATTTCCCCTTCTCGATAATAATCTAAACAAAACAAAAATATACATATTTAGTATCAGCATTGCACCCGTGCGAAGCTGGGGCGGGTCGCTAGTTAATTTATAAACGAAAATATTATTCGCAAAATAATAGAACTGATTTTCAATGTATTACATCTAAATCAATACCTTATGAAACCAAATTACACAACAACAGAAAAAAAACATTTGCTAAAGAAAAAGAAAAGCTGTTTGAAACATGACACTCCACAACCAATAGTTTCTTTTCAAGAATAATGATATTTTAAGTCCTTCTCGGGTTACGATATGACATCAGCAGTCCTTATGCCCTACTTCAATTTTTCCGTTATTCTATCTTGAGAAACCCAAGTCCTTTTTCGTCCTGGAGTAAAGTAATGTAAGAATTAATACGACAAATGTATTGACGTTGCTTTAACAACAAGAAAGAAAACTTTCTGTTAGCGTTTATTTTTATTAATACCACATTTTACCTCTAAGAGACTAAAATTTGTTTTTGAAGGTTTTTTTTTTCTATCAAGTTATCTCTTAATGAGGATACGCATCATCTTTTGTAGCTTGATCTTTGTGGATATCTAAAATAAAGTATTATTTAATGTTTGTTTTGAAGACGGTTCGTTGTTTACAGAAAAGTTGTCGGAAAATACACAAGAAAATGTGTTAAAAGCTGACGCCTTTTCGTGACCTACTTTATTAATATGGAAAAAAGTGGGAGTCAGCCAAAATGACGGATAATATCAAAGAATAGGAAAGTGTTCTTTACCTGATATCAGATAACATCTTTCGTGTAACCATTTACGTATATATGTATGTATGTATTAAAAGTATTCAGGGATATAATGTGAAAATCACGCTTCAATAGTTCTTTTTCGGGAACAAAAATACCATTATCTGAGAATTTAGGATTGTATATAAAAACTGATTTCGAAATGTAGTATCGCTTTTCCATTATCGAAATGATTCAGAAACTATGTACCAAATCACTGAGTCTGCAAGCAAATTCATATAAAAACGAACTGATTTTAAAACAGATATTAAAGTTCACGTAACCATTTTGGATGTAGCATTCGTTTTCCATAAGAAATTTACACAAGGTAAGGTGCATTGATTGTTTTTTTCAACTTTCTGCTCGTTTTTGAATAGAATGAGTATAAACAAGGTTTTATGCTAGCACAAAAGAATTCTCTTGAATCATGCAACATCCACCCGAAGGCATCTTGAAGCACGACGATTTCTGAATGAAATCTCACACTGTGTTGTTGTTTTACCTGAAGGTGTTTGGCGACAGTGAGATTCAAAGCATACTTGAGACACGCACCTCATACATATCATACGATCCAACGACTAATCCACCCTCAAAAGATTTTCTTATTTACGAGAAAAATAACGCAGGCTTTATACACGTATTTTTTGATAGGAAGGTTTTTATCTCCTAAGAATTTTTACAATTCTTTTCCGGCTTTACAGGACTTACAGTAAAAAAATGATTTTTGATCCTAATAAGTATCTTTAATCCTTATCAGCATTTTTTATTTATTTATCAACGTGTACATATTATACATATGTATGAAGTAAATTTTATTAGAATTCTCAAGCACAACAATTGTGTTTCAATATACTTAATATATTAAAATTAAAAATGTTTATTTTATTCTACGCAACGAACACTGTATTGTTGTTTTATAATTTTCAATATATCCAAATATATCTTGTACAAAATTGAAGATTAAATACTGAATAATGCAGTTCCTTGATGTATAACTGTTAATAAGGATAAAATACATATTCAGTGACGACTAATACTATACGAAGCTAATACGTTCATCCACATTAGGTGCATTAAGCGGGATATGACATAAATCCCGATATTAGAAATGAAGCTTTCAGAGCACGTAACAGGTCACAGTGTCATTAGATTATGCTGTTAATGGAGAAAAGACAGGAATTAACTATATTACCAAAAGGTTAGAA
>NW_020440825.1:184674-198948 GCF_000699045.2 Agrilus planipennis
GTACATATGTATCTGTACATAAGCGATTACAAATTTACAAGAATCTATTGCACGAAGACATAAATAGGTAAAGATAAGGCAGGACAATAGAACCAGAATAAAATGTAAATTTGGGAGTATTGAATCGTATGTCCTGCTGTGTTCAAGTAGAAGAAAGCAATTGTAATTTCATTTTAATGACAGGAAAGTTTGCTATTAGAAAAACCTAATTTCCTGTGATACAAACATCTGTTGTGATCCTGAAAGCCTATACAAACAGATTACCTGACTATCGTCTATAATAATAGTTTATTAAATTCAAATATTGATATGATCTGAACAGTAACAATAAAAAAGCTGTTCCACTGTTGGCAATTAAAATAAAAATCATTAAACATTTCTTTTGAAATTAATTTTAGAATTCCAATTTAGGATAATTAAAACATCTCCACCTTATAATTTCATTATTTTATAAGTGAGATAAATGATTGTTTAGCTAGGATAGGCAGCGCAATAGTCTATTAATATTTTTTCAATAAAAAGCAGCCAAAAAGGGATGGAATGAGGAAGATAGTACAAAGGATAGTAAATCTATGTTTAACTCGAGAATTTTTTTTTATTTCCTATATCCCTATGATCGATACGAATTTATTTAACTCATTTCTGAAATGGATCGCTCGTTTTGCTAGGGGCGAATTTCTATCGCATTGTGCCATAAATGGGCGCAGCGTCCGCCTAAAAAGGGGAACTCACCCACCGGGATCATCTTTCAATTCTCGCTTAATACAAGTTAATACGTTATTACGTTATCACGTCATCAATCTTAAGCGAACGGCTACCCATCAATTCTTCGAAGTACGTTGCTATTTCAATTTCTCGGATATGCTCATGTCTCTCTGAAAAAGAACATCTTCCCCCAGATAAATCGGCTCTCACCCAAGAGAATCGAGTGAAACACGACAAAGCAATGCGGAATTTAAAAAGGATGAAACTGACTCGAAGTTCCTTTATCCATCATGACATGTATGATGTAAAGGAAGGAAATAAGAGGAAAGCTCAAAATCGGCTTTTGTTCCTTTCTATAGGTAAAGTTACAAAATTGATATGTTAAAAAACAAAATCGTAGCAAAATTATCTTCAATTTGTTACGCAAAATGAGATATTATTAGCTACTATAAGAATCCAAATGTATTTATCCTTTTTTAGCAAAAACCACGCAGTTAATCCATATAGTATTGACATTATCATTATACAGATAATATTTTTCTTATTCTCCTAGAAATAGCTTTAGTTATTTCATTACTAATTAATTCATTTATTAAATATCTATGTCAAAGTCGAAATTCATTATTATGCTACCATCTACCACGTAGATAATCACTAGAAGTTATTTCGGTAGTACCCCGAGCGCCTTAATACTTCGGCCACAGATGTCATATAGAAATTGTGTCGTAAATAATGAAAAGGCATCAAAAGAGGTACAACAATGGTAAAAAACATAAATTAAGTAAGCTGTCAATCTGTTGAAGAATTCAGAGAAAAGAACCAAAGGAATAATAGGATAATTAATTAGTACCATTTTGGGTTATTTATAAAGTTAACTGTCCAAGCTTTTGTAGTTATTTAAAAAAAGGATGTAACTTCCTTGTTCCTAGACCTTATACACACACACACGGAAACTAGGTTACAATCGACTGAGGCGGGACGGAACTACACGGGGGTTGCGAGTGTCAACTCATTAACGATGCAGTCGGGAGGATGATGTGAACTACATTAAAAATCTGCTTGGCATTATATACGATATTACGACAGAACTTCATAAGACGCAAGCTTCTGTGTACGCCTGGCATCTTGACGTAAACTGCACCCGAAGCTCCTCGTTTTCTATCTCCGCATCTGCGTCACTGCATCATCATATCGCACTGATTCGATAATACGTATTGCACCAAAGCTGCACTTTGACGATTAAATGACTATAATTCTTACCACACAACTCTCTATAACGTATGTAACAACTACTGTACATACAAGGCTATGAAATAACTGTAATATAAATAGAATCGACTACAGAAAAGAAGCATCCAATATACAGTGTGTAAGTAGAAAGCTTGCAGGAGGTGATAGANAATATACAAAATGGTAGTTTAAATGCTGAATACTGAAACGTATTAATATAAGTAGTCGTGGTATTTAAAATAAATACGAATTTATTATGCATGCTAGTTTGGACGGCCGCATTAGCAGATATGGTTTAATAAATTATTGGTAACCTTTAAAATAAACGACGGCGGCACTTTCAGAATTGATTGATATTATTTGTAAACCGCAAACAATAGCTTCACGTAAATTATTCCAATTATGATTATAAACATTGCAAACATTGTGAATTATTAACGACACGTATTTCTAAAGTATAATCGCCATTAATCAAAAAGCAGCGATCTGTTACAAATAATTTAAACCGTTGTGATGAAGAGTTCACAAAAATATGAGAATCTATCAATTTGCTTCACTCTAGATCAAAAAGTAAATATGTTACCTACAAATTCAACATATCATCATCATCATCATAATAAGGTCGTCAGTCCTAAGAATGATTGGACAGGCACCTCCACTCTTTCCATATCCTTAACTATTTGCGAACAGCAATCTAATCTAGGTCTACCTTTACCCCTCCTAAATCCCGTTTGTGTCTCTAATATGTCCCTGACTAGACCTTCATGTCTGAGAAAATGTCTTACTAACCTATCTCGCCTATTCTCCTATTCTTTCTAATACCTCTTCATTTCTAACCATCTCTATCCACGCTATCCTCATCATTCGCCTGTAACACCACATGTCGAACGTTTTTAACCTTTTCTTTTCCGCCGCGCCCACTGTCCATGTTTCGCACCCATAAAGCGCTGCACCTTTCGTGAGCATAAAAGTGACTTCTTTTTATTGAAGACGATTCGACCCTGCGCTATCCTGTGCTTTATATCCCTACTACTCCATCTTTATATTCGCTTTTTCCCTACTTTTTCTCCCCTTGCATACCAATATTGTTGTTTTACTTTTATTTATGTTCATATAGTACTGTTTTGTCAATACCGCTTCTATTTTATTTAAAGCTATCTCCTCTCCTAATTCAATTAAATAAAACTAAAATATTGTTTCCATTTACACTATCCTATTAAAATTGCTAACAAATTTACACATACATAATCTCTTTTGCTCAATTCTTTAGCAAGGCAATTTTCACGGAAGGTAAAAAAAAATGAGAGCACGTTCGCCTAACGTTCTCATCACAAAATGACCCAAGTTGGACTTTTGCTTGTGTTCGGTGTTGGAAAATAAGGGAGTTCATCCGCGACTATTAATTTCCGTCGGTGTTTCTCGTTAGTGGCAATGCGTAAATCACATTCGGTGAGACTTGACTTATTACTTTTCCACTTTCCCGCTTCCTCTTTTTTTCCACGGGATCTCTCGCAACTGGTCGATTTGTCAGCAGCGGCAGCGGCACCGGCGTTCGAGAAAAACCGAAAGCGTAGGCCGAAAAAGGCCGTAGTGTGCATTTTTCCGAAGGAAAGAAAGGGGAAACGGGAACAGCTAATAGACACGTGGGAGATGTTCATCTATCGAAAAAAACACACCAGAGAAGACACACATACATGTATATGTATGCTGACACAGATACGTATTCATGTACGTGCTACCGGTTAGGGGACCAAAACAGGAAAGAACAGATAGGTAGCAGAAAATGATCGGCATTTAGGAGCGAATTAACTTGTCTGGAAGAGTTGAACGACGCACGTCATCTATCATCCGTCGCAAATGCATTGGAATAGAAGCGTAACCAACTTAGAGGCACTCGATGCGATATCATAAAATGTGGATGTTTTCTCACGAACAAATTCCGTTTGGATCGATTAAAGAGCAAAGTAACAAAACGTGTTACCTGTAGGTAATGCCCACAATCTTGTATCAAATCCTGTTACGGTTATTTCTGGAAAAACATCAACCACATTCTTAAATTTGATATCTTTACTACACTAAGGGGTTTTCTATTTTAGTCAAACACATTTCGAAAAGAACATTAATAAAAACTTCTACCAATAGTAGTGATGAGCTTTGGTGTTGGTCTAGCGAAAGTGCAACACCAAGACCAAAACTGTCTTTACAATAATAAGGTCAAGACCAAGACTACATAAAACCAAGAGCGAATATGCAAGATTAAAACTAAATACGCGACTAAACGAAAAATTATTAGAAACAATTTTAATATATTCTTTTCTTGAAACAAAACATTTGAAATTTTCAGTTTGCTTTGATAGGTTTTATAAGTAAATACATAAAAAAGAAACTTTACCATAAAGCTAAAAGGTCAATTTATGCATTGGAAAAAGAGCAAGTTCTCGAGGTTTCATAATTCCCAACTAGCGATACTATTTTCTTTTGGACAATTACTCTGTAAGCAAATAGAAAAATTTGAGCTTAGAAGAATTATTTAAAAAAAAGTATCAGATTTAATTAGCAAGACCAGACCTAGAACAAGACTAGAAGTATTTTAGCAAAACCAAAACCAAGACAGAAAAACCAAGATCAAGACTGGGACAGTCTTTGTTCATCATTAGCCAATAGCACCTGAAATATATAATTTTGTAAGAAAATATTTATCATAACCTTTAACATTTTTCTCAGGTAGAAAGGGAGGACGAACTAGGCAAACAACTTTAAAATTTAATAATTCGGGAAAAATGTAAAAAAGTGACAAATGAAATTTAAAATTGAGTTTAGAGTTGCATATTTGATATCTACGCGCACGACTTTGTGAATAAAAATCACTTTGAGATCCCCATACGGTTTTAAAAGGCATCAGGATTCAAAACATTTCTGTAACCTTGGAGAGAGTGTCTGACGTCATCACTCTTTAACTATAGACTCTACTGACAAAAAGCACGCGTAACTACCGCTACAGTTGATTGAAAATTGTGTTCACTGTTTACGTAAGTTAATTGAAAATAAAAACTGATTATTACTTGAATCCAGTTCTGAATAAATTATTTCATAGATAAGCATCAGGGAGAAATAAGGAAATTAAGTTTTTCTCTTCTTTCTATTTGTTGTCCCAGTTATTTAAAAGCGGAAGACCGTATTAGAGACAAAAAATAATAAAAAAAATCAGGGGGGTAATAAGAGAGAACGTCACGTGCCCTGTATCTGACATTCTTCCAATATTTCCAGGAACGGAAACCACTCACGCAGTGCATCAAAAGTTTTAATAGAAAACGCCATGGGAGATTGACAAACGTCATTCGGATTTTAAATTCCCGTTTGATACACTGCATCAGACATGTCACAGTGGGATGTCCTGATTTGTCCTCAGGAACGCCATGTGTCACTGAATAAATCACTGGGAACAAACTTTAACCGGTTTAACAAAATTGTCGGGATTGATTCCGTTTTAAATTTTAGAATTGTACAGAGGAGGATGAAAAAAAGGGCGGAAGAACTATTAGGGGAAGACTAATTTGGATGTAGAAGAAATAGAGGAACGCGGAAAGCCATTCTAGCTTTTTGAGTAACAATAGAGAAAACGATAGAAAAAAGAAAGACTTCGTACATAGGACTTGTAAATTTAGACAAAACTTTTGACAAGATATTATATACACTTAAAAATGTAGGGATGAGTTACGGAGATGGAAGAGTGATACTTCGTTTGTATAAAAAGCAACAGGCAGTTATACAGTTGGAGCTGCAACGTAGAGAAGTAAATATTAGGAAGGGAGTCAGACAGGGATGCACACTGTCACCGCTACTTTTTAATTTATACATCGAAGACGCAATCGATATCATTTAAGACAGTATAACTGTAGAGATATACAGGGGCAAAAAGATTCGTATGCATAGATTCGCAGAAGTATTAGCATTTAGCAAGGAGAAGCTAGAGATGGCTTTAAGTAAAATGGAAACGGAATTGAAAAGGTCAAAAGCGTTTGAAACCTTGTGTTATCGGCGATTGACTAGGATACCGTGGATAGAGAAGGTTAGACATGAAGAGATATTAGACAGAATAGGAGAACAGAAGTTAATAAGAAATAAGCAAGATAGGTTGGTAGGACACCTTCTCAGGCATGAAGGTCTAGCCAGAGACTTATTAGAGGCAGAAACAGGAGTTAAAGGGAGTAGAGGTAGACCTAGATTAGATTACTCTTAGCAAATAGTTGAGGATGTGGGATGTTCTGGTTTTAGGGAAATGCGAAGATTAGCTCAGGATAAGAAAGAGTGGAGGAACATGTTTTACCAGTCTTAAGACTGACGATCTTTTGTTGATATTAAATAATATATTCATGTGTTGATTTTCAGAATTATAATTTACGTCCGCTGTTCTTTTGTGGGCTTTAATTTACTCAAGGGTTTCAGGATATGCGGTAAATGGAAGACTGGAGAGATAATAAAAGCTTTTACAATTCATTACTTCATACATAAAGCTGATGTTGTTAATGATATTTCGTTTGTAAGTCATTTCGGGAACATTTCTGCTAATGTTTAAGCGGCAGTAACAGCGGTTACTACTCCTGCCTTTTCCGTCCTGCTGAACGATCCATCTTCATTACCTGGACGTCTCCAGACGAAGGAACGCCTCGTCACACAGAAAAAAAAATGCTTTTAGCAAACGTCCAACTTGGTAATGTAAGAGATATTTATCTTGTTAAGGTAACGGCAATAGTCAAGCAAAGTTGCTGTTTGTTCTGATTTCAGATAAATTTGTAAATGTATATGATATAAGAATTCAAATCCGCACGGAAATCTCCTTTATTTCCAAGAATTACATGCAAGTTTATAAAAGCCTTATGAGAATAAAAGCAATCATTTTAAAATTATTGACAAAATTTTGTTGGTTTATTTGGTAATGTTAAATTTAATGAAATATGATGAAGTGAGTAATTAACCTGAAGTGTTCGCTTGGTCATTTGGTAAACAATAAAAAAAAAAAAAACTTTTGAGTGTTNGTATATAAAAACTGATTTCGAAATGTAGTATCGCTTTTCCATTATCGAAATGATTCAGAAACTATGTACCAAATCACTGAGTCTGCAAGCAAATTCATATAAATTCTTTTTGGGGAACAAAAATACCATTATCTGAGAATTTAGGATTGTATATAAAAACTGATTTCGAAATGTAGTATCGCTTTTCCATTATCGAAATGATTCAGAAACTATGTACCAAATCACTGAGTCTGCAAGCAAATTCATATAAATTCTTTTTGGGGAACAAAAATACCATTATCTGAGAATTTAGGATTGTATATAAAAACTGATTTCGAAATGTAGTATCGCTTTTCCATTATCGAAATGATTCAGAAACTATGTACCAAATCACTGAGTCTGCAAGCAAATTCATATAAATTCTTTTTGGGGAACAAAAATACCATTATCTGAGAATTTAGGATTGTATATAAAAACTGATTTCGAAATGTAGTATCGCTTTTCCATTATCGAAATGATTCAGAAACTATGTACCAAATCACTGAGTCTGCAAGCAAATTCATATAAATTCTTTTTGGGGAACAAAAATACCATTATCTGAGAATTTAGGATTGTATATAAAAACTGATTTCGAAATGTAGTATCGCTTTTCCATTATCGAAATGATTCAGAAACTATGTACCAAATCACTGAGTCTGCAAGCAAATTCATATAAATTCTTTTTGGGGAACAAAAATACCATTATCTGAGAATTTAGGATTGTATATAAAAACTGATTTCGAAATGTAGTATCGCTTTTCCATTATCGAAATGATTCAGAAACTATGTACCAAATCACTGAGTCTGCAAGCAAATTCATATAAATTCTTTTTGGGGAACAAAAATACCATTATCTGAGAATTTAGGATTGTATATAAAAACTGATTTCGAAATGTAGTATCGCTTTTCCATTATCGAAATGATTCAGAAACTATGTACCAAATCACTGAGTCTGCAAGCAAATTCATATAAATTCTTTTTGGGGAACAAAAATACCATTATCTGAGAATTTAGGATTGTATATAAAAACTGATTTCGAAATGTAGTATCGCTTTTCCATTATCGAAATGATTCAGAAACTATGTACCAAATCACTGAGTCTGCAAGCAAATTCATATAAATTCTTTTTGGGGAACAAAAATACCATTATCTGAGAATTTAGGATTGTATATAAAAACTGATTTCGAAATGTAGTATCGCTTTTCCATTATCGAAATGATTCAGAAACTATGTACCAAATCACTGAGTCTGCAAGCAAATTCATATAAATTCTTTTTGGGGAACAAAAATACCATTATCTGAGAATTTAGGATTGTATATAAAAACTGATTTCGAAATGTAGTATCGCTTTTCCATTATCGAAATGATTCAGAAACTATGTACCAAATCACTGAGTCTGCAAGCAAATTCATATAAATTCTTTTTGGGGAACAAAAATACCATTATCTGAGAATTTAGGATTGTATATAAAAACTGATTTCGAAATGTAGTATCGCTTTTCCATTATCGAAATGATTCAGAAACTATGTACCAAATCACTGAGTCTGCAAGCAAATTCATATAAATTCTTTTTGGGGAACAAAAATACCATTATCTGAGAATTTAGGATTGTATATAAAAACTGATTTCGAAATGTAGTATCGCTTTTCCATTATCGAAATGATTCAGAAACTATGTACCAAATCACTGAGTCTGCAAGCAAATTCATATAAATTCTTTTTGGGGAACAAAAATACCATTATCTGAGAATTTAGGATTGTATATAAAAACTGATTTCGAAATGTAGTATCGCTTTTCCATTATCGAAATGATTCAGAAACTATGTACCAAATCACTGAGTCTGCAAGCAAATTCATATAAATTCTTTTTGGGGAACAAAAATACCATTATCTGAGAATTTAGGATTGTATATAAAAACTGATTTCGAAATGTAGTATCGCTTTTCCATTATCGAAATGATTCAGAAACTATGTACCAAATCACTGAGTCTGCAAGCAAATTCATATAAATTCTTTTTGGGGAACAAAAATACCATTATCTGAGAATTTAGGATTGTATATAAAAACTGATTTCGAAATGTAGTATCGCTTTTCCATTATCGAAATGATTCAGAAACTATGTACCAAATCACTGAGTCTGCAAGCAAATTCATATAAATTCTTTTTGGGGAACAAAAATACCATTATCTGAGAATTTAGGATTGTATATAAAAACTGATTTCGAAATGTAGTATCGCTTTTCCATTATCGAAATGATTCAGAAACTATGTACCAAATCACTGAGTCTGCAAGCAAATTCATATAAATTCTTTTTGGGGAACAAAAATACCATTATCTGAGAATTTAGGATTGTATATAAAAACTGATTTCGAAATGTAGTATCGCTTTTCCATTATCGAAATGATTCAGAAACTATGTACCAAATCACTGAGTCTGCAAGCAAATTCATATAAATTCTTTTTGGGGAACAAAAATACCATTATCTGAGAATTTAGGATTGTATATAAAAACTGATTTCGAAATGTAGTATCGCTTTTCCATTATCGAAATGATTCAGAAACTATGTACCAAATCACTGAGTCTGCAAGCAAATTCATATAAATTCTTTTTGGGGAACAAAAATACCATTATCTGAGAATTTAGGATTGTATATAAAAACTGATTTCGAAATGTAGTATCGCTTTTCCATTATCGAAATGATTCAGAAACTATGTACCAAATCACTGAGTCTGCAAGCAAATTCATATAAATTCTTTTTGGGGAACAAAAATACCATTATCTGAGAATTTAGGATTGTATATAAAAACCGATTTCGAAATGTAGTATCGCTTTTCCATTGTCGAAATGATTCAGAAACTATGTACCAAATCACTGAGTCTGCAAGCAAATTCATATAAAAACGAACTGATTTTAAAACAGATATTAAAGTTCACGTAACCATTTTGGATGTAGCATTCGTTTTCCATAAGAAATTTACACAAGGTAAGGTGCATTGATTGTTTTTTTCAACTTTCTGCTCGTTTTTGAATAGAATGAGTATAAACAAGGTTTTATGCTAGCACAAAAGAATTCTCTTGAATCATGCAACATCCACCCGAAGGCATCTTGAAGCACGACGATTTCTGAATGAAATCTCACACTGTGTTGTTGTTTTACCTGAAGGTGTTTGGCGACAGTGAGATTCAAAGCATACTTGAGACACGCACCTCATACATATCATACGATCCAACGACTAATCCACCCTCAAAAGATTTTCTTATTTACGAGAAAAATAACGCAGGCTTTATACACGTATTTTTTGATAGGAAGGTTTTTATCTCCTAAGAATTTTTACAATTCTTTTCCGGCTTTACAGGACTTACAGTAAAAAAATGATTTTTGATCCTAATAAGTATCTTTAATCCTTATCAGCATTTTTTATTTATTTATCAACGTGTACATATTATACATATGTATGAAGTAAATTTTATTAGAATTCTCAAGCACAACAATTGTGTTTCAATATACTTAATATATTAAAATTAAAAATGTTTATTTTATTCTACGCAACGAACACTGTATTGTTGTTTTATAATTTTCAATATATCCAAATATATCTTGTACAAAATTGAAGATTAAATACTGAATAATGCAGTTCCTTGATGTATAACTGTTAATAAGGATAAAATACATATTCAGTGACGACTAATACTATACGAAGCTAATACGTTCATCCACATTAGGTGCATTAAGCGGGATATGACATAAATCCCGATATTAGAAATGAAGCTTTCAGAGCACGTAACAGGTCACAGTGTCATTAGATTATGCTGTTAATGGAGAAAAGACAGGAATTAACTATATTACCAAAAGGTTAGAAGTTACCATGTTTTATAAATTATGAATTATTTTAAAGTAAACGTCAAATTACAAATAAAAATATCAATCCAATATCATACAAACGAAACAGAAACTTCATTCCTTTGTCAATCGTTTATATTAATAATGGTTTGAATGATGCACCGAGCGGCATGGCCTAGAGATTTAGACCATTGCTTAGCATTCGGGAGGACGCCGGTTCGATTCCGGGTCCGTCTGCCTTGGTCCAAGTTTTTCTGTGGCTTCCTTGGATCACTTAGGTAAATGCTGGGGCAGTAATATTCCACAGATAATCTTTCATTCTCTTCTGTCTTCATTTCGTCCGTCTCAACTTTCTAACCCGAACCACCACCCACCCATTCCCACGATTCCTGAAAGCAGGCTGAAGAGGGCCTTCCGCCCTACCTTCCGGTGTAGTCCGGAGGGACTGCCCGCCCACCAGCATTACTGGCTAGTGGGAATGAAACACCCAAAAGTTTTTTTTTTCAATGATGCCACGGAAAACACGGGTGGACGAAACGGTGCGTATGCGTGTGGAAGAGGGAACCACTTGATGCTGTCTAGTTCCGTTAATTACCCCCTCGTACACTTTTACTCATTTTCTGATTAATATGATCAAATATAATCTTTTTTGAAGATAAAAGGACTGCTCCTTTTGCGTTTTATTTTGAGAATATGATAAAGGTCTTCCCGTTTGTTACTTTAAAAAGTTATCATGTGTAACATATATTACCTTTTTCGTATTGTTGTAATACAAACTTAATAGAACCGGAACAAAGGTTTAGAGGGATGTAAATTAAAAATGATTAAAAATCAGGCCACATCTGCTGTTATTGATTACGAAATCGGTTCTAACTCTCGGGAAAACAGTGTGCAGAAAGTAGCAAGTTATGATGGAGAGAATTTTCGTAAAATCACTCCCTAAATCCCTAACAGAATTATGTCAAATTTAATGGTATGAATGTGAAGTGGGCTTGTGAACGTAATACATTAAGTGCACAACTGTGTCTGGATAATTCTTATCCAAAAAGGAAATTTCAATGTAACTCTAAATGGAGAGAAACTTGACAACATTTTGCAGTGAAATTAATATCAAGCCTACTTAATTATAAAGTTATTAGCAGTACATGTATTAACTAGTTATTTATTAGTTTACTTGAATTGAGTACACATTATAAGTATATGAGTTTTCCCTTACTTCGTATTATTTACACATTTCAGTCATAGAAATCAAGACTCGTTAATGAGCGGTATCTAAAAAAGATGAGAATTTTTTACTTATTTTTGTAGTATTTAAGATACGTAATATCTAGAAGGCAGAAGATGTGTAGGTACTATTAAAAAACTGCCAATTAGATGATATTTGCTTGTCCCAGAAAGAGCATCCTACCGTTGAAAACTAATGCTGTTAAGCGTCTCCAAAGATTTTTCCTTAACTTTATCTAAATCTCGAAGACGCTTTTCTTTAAGAGTTTTCTTCGCCCTTGGGAATAAGAAGAAGGAAGAAGGTTTTCGTTGATTTTCATTGCTGTGTGAGCAGCAGCCAGTCCCCCCGTCGGCATAAATGATGTTTCTTTTCACTGCGTCAAGCAAACACTGTGGTACCTGCAGACAGAGTTGTGTAGTTCACCGTTGCGCCGTAACGAACCGAGTCAACACGAAAAACACCTTTTTTGTAGAAAAAAGGAACCATCAAGACTTCAGATTAATTTGATTTCAGTTGCTATTATGGTCTGCACGAAAAAATTAACTACTCGCCACCGAAGGTTCGCTCATATGGTTCTCTCCTCATATTCAAATCTTCATGGACAAAGGATTCCAAAAGAACAAAGAATCACCTTTCTAATCCCTGCAATGATTCTCATAATGAACGCTACCTGGTAATCTGGTCAACTTCCCTTCATGCTCATAATGCCATGGGATATTATCTACTTTTATCAGAATAAATATATACGTTGAACATATTTATTAAAATAGGAGATACATAGTAGCGAGGTGAACTTTTGTATAAATGCTAGTACACTAATAAATTGTGAATTAACCAATGGTTTGATTTTTATATATTGTTGTTGAAATTTTATAGAACAGTATGAAAACTAATTTCACGCGTGGACATTATTCAACTGACTTTATCTTTAAATGGTTGATTACCAAAAAAAGCCAAAACGTCAAGAAAAACATTGAATTAATGCCATTCTAAATTAATTTCATATTTTCATAAAGGACAAAGAAACTGTTAATTATTTGTTTAATTTATGTTCTCGATTCTTGCTACTAATCGCAAGCTTTCTGAAAAACCTCAATATTTGTACCGCTAAGAACCCTAATACAAGCCACCCCTGATAGATATTAATATAAAAAACACACAAGCTTTTACTAAAAACATGTCAAAGGTTATCGAAAATACAATAATTTGACAAATACTCCTGAACAGGATCATCAGGATAAAACTGAAGTTTCTAATTTTATAAATTAAACTCACACTTTGACAGTGGCAGACCTTTATCGAGATGAAAAGAAATTTTTGATCCCTTAGGAACAGTACTCTTTTGTCCTGGTTAAAAGGTACCCTATATTTTTTTCTGTAGCCTCAACAACGTGTGTACAAAATTTCATGTTATAACGAAAACGAGTATTTTTCTAAGAGGTATGCAGAATTCAATGAAAGAATCATTTGGGTTGAATTTTTGTTTTAAATATGTACCTATGCCATCCTGTGCGTCTTAAAATTAATCTCTGTATCGTCCTTTGGGAGAAAGCGAGAAAGGTAAAGGACGGATTCTGCCGCAGAGACAGTTTTCCTAAAAACATTCCCTAGTTCCCTAACAGGATTATGTCACATTTAATGGTATGAATTTAAACAGGCTTGTGAAGTGTATTGTATTAAGTGCACAACTGTGTCTGGAGAGCACCTCCTGGAAACACAAGTATCTAATTGAATTGGACGAAATTGGAACACTTTCGGAAAGCAACCGGCTGTGTAAATTGCGGTAACTGACATGTTTGCATCTAATTTATTAAATAAACACCCCATTTAGATTATTTCCAACCATATCATTAGACAATTACAATATCCAATAGTTTTCACTTTGCGTCCTACAACTTATATGGGGACGTGATTAGGGTTGCCACCTTTTCAGGCTTTACATAAAGTATTTCTCGACTAAATGGTTCAAAAAAAAAGTACTTAGCATAAAAATAAAGTATTTTATTTTTTGTTTTTAAAGACATAGCAGCCAGTAACAAATTGCTGTCGCTCTTAAATATATTAATAGCCTCTAAACATGGTAGACAAAGATTTAAGTAAACTAAGAGTTCATTTTTAATTAGTTTTAATGAAGCTTTATTCCTGTCGTCCCGCCACTTTGCATTCATAACAGAGAATACTCTTTCTGTAAATGCTGAAGTGGCCGGAACGGACAGCAAAA
>NW_020440825.1:199805-211475 GCF_000699045.2 Agrilus planipennis
GTACATATGTATCTGTACATAAGCGATTACAAATTTACAAGAATCTATTGCACGAAGACATAAATAGGTAAAGATAAGGCAGGACAATAGAACCAGAATAAAATGTAAATTTGGGAGTATTGAATCGTATGTCCTGCTGTGTTCAAGTAGAAGAAAGCAATTGTAATTTCATTTTAATGACAGGAAAGTTTGCTATTAGAAAAACCTAATTTCCTGTGATACAAACATCTGTTGTGATCCTGAAAGCCTATACAAACAGATTACCTGACTATCGTCTATAATAATAGTTTATTAAATTCAAATATTGATATGATCTGAACAGTAACAATAAAAAAGCTGTTCCACTGTTGGCAATTAAAATAAAAATCATTAAACATTTCTTTTGAAATTAATTTTAGAATTCCAATTTAGGATAATTAAAACATCTCCACCTTATAATTTCATTATTTTATAAGTGAGATAAATGATTGTTTAGCTAGGATAGGCAGCGCAATAGTCTATTAATATTTTTTCAATAAAAAGCAGCCAAAAAGGGATGGAATGAGGAAGATAGTACAAAGGATAGTAAATCTATGTTTAACTCGAGAATTTTTTTTTATTTCCTATATCCCTATGATCGATACGAATTTATTTAACTCATTTCTGAAATGGATCGCTCGTTTTGCTAGGGGCGAATTTCTATCGCATTGTGCCATAAATGGGCGCAGCGTCCGCCTAAAAAGGGGAACTCACCCACCGGGATCATCTTTCAATTCTCGCTTAATACAAGTTAATACGTTATTACGTTATCACGTCATCAATCTTAAGCGAACGGCTACCCATCAATTCTTCGAAGTACGTTGCTATTTCAATTTCTCGGATATGCTCATGTCTCTCTGAAAAAGAACATCTTCCCCCAGATAAATCGGCTCTCACCCAAGAGAATCGAGTGAAACACGACAAAGCAATGCGGAATTTAAAAAGGATGAAACTGACTCGAAGTTCCTTTATCCATCATGACATGTATGATGTAAAGGAAGGAAATAAGAGGAAAGCTCAAAATCGGCTTTTGTTCCTTTCTATAGGTAAAGTTACAAAATTGATATGTTAAAAAACAAAATCGTAGCAAAATTATCTTCAATTTGTTACGCAAAATGAGATATTATTAGCTACTATAAGAATCCAAATGTATTTATCCTTTTTTAGCAAAAACCACGCAGTTAATCCATATAGTATTGACATTATCATTATACAGATAATATTTTTCTTATTCTCCTAGAAATAGCTTTAGTTATTTCATTACTAATTAATTCATTTATTAAATATCTATGTCAAAGTCGAAATTCATTATTATGCTACCATCTACCACGTAGATAATCACTAGAAGTTATTTCGGTAGTACCCCGAGCGCCTTAATACTTCGGCCACAGATGTCATATAGAAATTGTGTCGTAAATAATGAAAAGGCATCAAAAGAGGTACAACAATGGTAAAAAACATAAATTAAGTAAGCTGTCAATCTGTTGAAGAATTCAGAGAAAAGAACCAAAGGAATAATAGGATAATTAATTAGTACCATTTTGGGTTATTTATAAAGTTAACTGTCCAAGCTTTTGTAGTTATTTAAAAAAAGGATGTAACTTCCTTGTTCCTAGACCTTATACACACACACACGGAAACTAGGTTACAATCGACTGAGGCGGGACGGAACTACACGGGGGTTGCGAGTGTCAACTCATTAACGATGCAGTCGGGAGGATGATGTGAACTACATTAAAAATCTGCTTGGCATTATATACGATATTACGACAGAACTTCATAAGACGCAAGCTTCTGTGTACGCCTGGCATCTTGACGTAAACTGCACCCGAAGCTCCTCGTTCTCTATCTCCGCATCTGCGTCACTGCATCATCATATCGCACTGATTCGATAATACGTATTGCACCAAAGCTGCACTTTGACGATTAAATGACTATAATTCTTACCACACAACTCTCTATAACGTATGTAACAACTACTGTACATACAAGGCTATGAAATAACTGTAATATAAATAGAATCGACTACAGAAAAGAAGCATCCAATATACAGTGTGTAAGTAGAAAGCTTGCAGGAGGTGATAGAGTACTCTAAAACAAGAAAATTAAGTAAATGTTTCGAGAAAAACGTATTTGAAAGTACAAGTTAGGACTAGTCCGGGCCTGGTAGGATTACACAGAGAAATGCAACATTGCAACGCCGTATTCAATAAGCTGCTACTTAGTACCATCGGTTCTGTATTCCATTTGTATTTTTGTACTCATGTATTGTTTGTTATTTGTTAGATTAGATTAAGTGTTTACAACCAGCCTAGAGAAGATCTTTAGTCTTTTGACATTGTAGGATCGTATTTCGTAAATATTTAGACAGTCGTAGCTATAAAAAGCAGGTCAATGTGTCACTGTCATAGGTCAGTGCAAACTTGTGCATACTATCGGCGATGAATAAAGTAATATCGCAACAAGCGCCTAAAGATTATTAAGTATAGTAGCATAGTATTAACACCCAGGATTATTTCTAAAACACCTTGTATGTATGAAAAGAGAAATTAATGGATTCGTTAAGGGAATACAGGAGAGAATATTAAAAACTAAAAAGTATGAAAAATATGTACAGATTTAATCTAAGATCGGTAAGTAGCAGTAGATATTCTCCGAACATGAAGCAAATTTCTCTAAATTATTGACCATTTTATAATACATTGTATGCTCATGTCAAGATAAATAATGGTACATCTTGACGTTATGTTACTTTCCCTTACCTTGCGTATTGGTTAGTTTTCAACAACATGTAAAATGTTTTTAAAAAAAATAATAAAATGCTAGTTTACGTGGAAAGCTCGTTGAAAGTTTATGAAACTAGGTCATTAAAATGAACTTCAAGGATAAATGAAAGTAAATAATGCCTCGACCGCAAGATAAAATCGACACGCAGCTTCTTTGCGCAAAATGGAAGTAACTACAGAAACAATAATTAAATAAATAGGCTTTACAATAACCTTAAAGGTAAAACTTTTAAGCGCTTTTTTTTTAATTTAATGCTATTACATTAGTTCATAAAGTTAAGATAGTTCCTTTTCATCACTGTCAACATTAATATACCGATTGAAACCGATCGAAACTTTAGTTTAATTAAATCCAGTCAGCTTGCCTGACTGGAGAAAAACTGAATAACGAAACGGGCCGCGTCTAATTTGTCTATTAGTGAGTTAGATCGAACGATTAATCAATTGAAGTAATTTCGAGGATACGGCGATTTAATGGAAAACAAATACAGACAATTGGGACGCAGTTGTTAAATTAATCTTTACGATGGGCATATCAGCAAAATTAATGATTAAAAACATCAAAAATTAACATAAGGGTTTACCTATTATTTACTTCTTATTTATTAACCATTTTGAAGAAGTTGCTTAATTAAGAAGCGAGAGGAAGAATTTGAGTACTTCAACACATTTCATTCGCGACAAGCGTCTTTCTCTAAAGGAATTGCAATCGTATTAAAGTGACATCTATTTCAACATCTCCTTGCAATTTGCTAAAAGCTTGCTAGTTAAACTTAAACAGCGTATTGGAATGCTATCTCAAATACCGTAGTTCCTCCCTAAATTAGTTAATTACACTACAGCTGGAGGCTGTTCTGAGATAAGTTATCGTAGTTTAAAAATAACTAACAATGTATGTTATATATAAACAGTCTGATACAAAACCGATTCTTATATATATTTTTTTAGTTATAACAGCTCTAATGAATGTAAAAATTATTTAGCTTTCCTTAATTTTAAAATACTTAGCAAATATATCTAAATTTTTGTCTGTTATCGTCGACAATCGACCATATCCAGTCGGATATCGATCACTTATTTATACTGTCGTATGGAATGTTTCCAAATAATTCCGGAAACTTCCCGCAACTTCCTTTCTGTCTTTATTTATAACCGTGCGGTAGTCGACTTTCGGCAGAGTTATTAAAGGTACCGCCGCCGGCGTTTCGATGGCATATAGCATTTGTTCATAATCATTTGTATTACATTGTAATAAATCGATTGTTTAATAATTATCTAAATATCCCAGTACTGGCGGTATATCGTCGTCTAGTGGGTATTTCTTGGTACTGAACTATTTCATGTGTTAGACAAAACCTTGCTAAACTATCACTTTGCCCAACTAAATCGACGATCTTACGTTTTTAATTATAAATACTTTACGCCTTTTAAATATTAAATTGTACTAATATAAAGATAACTATGCCAATGAAGCAATAATTTATCAGAGTACTTGCAAATGTTGCCAGTGTCTGAAAACAGGAAGATACCGTCTTTCTGGCGTGAATGGAATATTATTGTCAACTCCCTTTGTTAAAGTTTTGTCGCTTCAGCGACACGTACGGATGCATGCACTACATGACTGCATATGTAGTTAGATTGTTACATACAAATGTATTTTGTGCAAATATACGAAACACATTTATGTGCATCTTCAATAAAACCGAGCATTTCAGTTTTGGCCAGGAACACCCACAATGTTTCTGCTTAAAATAAATAGGTGGGATTGCCTATATACGAACGCACAAACTGATACATAGGTAAATTTTCAACGGGCTTCAAAAAACAGAGGTTCTCAATTCGATTGTATTTTTACATTATCTGTAAGGGTGGAAAATTGATGGATGAACAAAAAGCTACTAGAAGAGATTAAGCTGCATCTTGGCTGTGGTTTTATCGGTAGGTTTTTAGATTTTATACGCCACCGCTACTTTTTTATCTATATTATCGAAGACGCGATCAACATCATTAAAGACAGTGCAACTGTAGAGATAGATATACAGGGGGAAAAGATTAGGACGCTTAGATTTACAGATGATATAGCAGTATTAGCATCTAGCAAGGAGGAGTTAGAGACAGCTTTAAATAAAATGGAAGCGGTATTGACAAAACAGTACTGTATGGAAATAAATAAAAGTAAAAGCAAAATACTGGAATGCAAGGGAAGAAAACGAAGGGATAGAGCGAATGTAAAGATAGCAGACGAAAGATTTTAAGAAGTGACTAATTTTAGATGTCCATAATAAGTCAGATAAGTCAGGACGGAAGGAGTAGTAGGGATATAAAGCAGAGGATAGCGCAGGGTCGTGTCGCCTTCAATAAAAAGAAGTCACTTTTATGCCTACGAACGGTTAATTTAGAAATTCGAAAATGATTGTTACAGGTGTATGTTTGGAGCACTATACTATACGGGTGCGAAACATGGACAGCGGGCGCGGCGGAAAGGAAAAGGTTAGAAGCGTTCGAAATGTGGTGTTAGAGGCGAATGATGAGGATACCGTGGATAGAGAAGGTTAAAAATGAAGAGGTATGAGAAAGAATAGGAAAACAGAGAACTCCATATAAGTTAAAAAGAAATAGGCGAGATAGGTTAGTAGGGCGCCTTATCAAGCATGAAGGTCTAGTCAGTGACATATTAGTGGCAGAAACGGTAGTTAGGAGGGGTAGAAGTAGACCTAGATTTGATTACTGTTCGCAAATAGTTAAGGATGTGGGTTGTTCTAGTTTTAGGGAAATGCGAAGATTAGCTCAGGATAGGAAAGAGTGGAGGTGCATGTCCAACCAATCTTAGAATTGACGACCTTAAGATGATATATATAATTTATTCATTAGAAACTGATGCAATACCGTCAATTTATTAACCTTCTAACCCCAAAAGGTATAGTCAAAATAGTATCAACATTTGCCATTTTCAATCCAAAAATGCCAAAATCAGTAACACTCATCAACCACAACAATAGTGGTAACTGTTAATTTTTGTAGCTCCGACTTCCTAAACCCATGCATTTATAAATTTTTATACGTATGTTTCAACAGATAACGTTGCATCATTATGTAAATTACTTTATTATCTCCTCAAAATAAAACGAGAGCAGCCGGATATCACAGTATCCGGCTCATGGTAGTTTTAAATGCGATCCGGTGTGCTTGGTATGATCCACAGTTAAATGTGGAGAATAAAATGAAGACTGTTCGCAAGGAAGGGTTCATTTTGAATGCGCTACCTGCTTTTATTATGTATGATCATAACGTAGTGAAGTAAATTACAAGTTCAGAGCGGTACGTAGCTGGAGGTTATGGAGGCCACAAGGAAATATGAGATGGTGTACATCTAACAAATGCACCTTCGGAGTGTAAAACTAATTTCAGAGCAGTGACTTGTATGTGCGGTAGAGAAGGTATGAGAAGTCAGGGCATATACATATATCAACCGTCAGCTCTCTGCCCGCGCACTAAAGAACACATCAGCGAAATTTTATTCATTACCTTTGTTAATAATTCAAGTCTTCAACTACGAGTACGAATTGACACAATTTAGTTGTACTACATAATTTTGCTACAATGTTTATCAGAAAACCAATAAAAACAATAGAAACACAGATGCTTTTTATAACGACACAAGATGAAGAAGAAATATTAAACATTAAAATAATTCGAAGTGGTCTGTATTCTGTCGAAACTGGCAGACGCGGATCGCAATTTCGATCTTTTTGGATCTCATCAGTTCGTCGCAGGCAGCTCCGACAGAACACAGACCAACTTTTACCTGCTGTCTTATCAGAGCGTTTCAGAAAAAACTACAAACGGCGCCGTAAACGCCATCTGTATCACGATGCTACATTTTAGGATTACGTATGCTCCAACAAGGTCCACTTGTGTGGATATCTACTTGCTGAAAACGAATCCCGGCGTAGCCAACCTCAACGTGATAGGCACGTTAGCAAAATCGAATAAAATAATTCTAAAATTCTAAATAAGTATTTTCTGAAACGCACTGTTAAGACAGCAGGTAAAAGTTTGTCTGTCATNCCCGCTGTCTGTCCCTATGTATGCTTAAATCGTTAAAACTACCCAACGGATTTGGATGCGGTTTTTTTTAAAAGATAAAGTGATTCAAGAGGAAGGTTTATATATATAATACATACATAATACAGTAGGGAAACTGATAATTTTAGAGGTTTCTAATGTGATGTAAATAAACACATTTTTTGCGCTTACATTGCAAACGCTGGCTGAACCCTACGAGATAGATCAAAATAATGTACTGCAATATTGTACATCTTAAAAGGGTCCGCGATGGTATATGTATATGTCTTAGGAATAACCCACAATAACCATTTTTATCCTTTACTTTTTATGAGAAATAATGACTTATTTACGAAGCGATTGTAGGCAATACAGCATTAGTTCTTATCCAATTAAGTACTTTTAAATACAGTCTGCATCTAATATAGATCAATATGGCCCTTTACAGCATGTAATTTCAATGAATATTTTCGAAGATATTACAGACTTAAAATGCAGAGACATAGCGGTTGTGGTGGTACCGGCCGGGAGGTCGGTTTGTATTGTCTAATGACAAAAAAACTGTGAATATTGTATATAAAGACATTCTGTAGTATATTTAGTATGTTCAGGGGTATCTTTTGAAGATTTCCCCTTCTCGATAATAATCTAAACAAAACAAAAATATACATATTTAGTATCAGCATTGCACCCGTGCGAAGCTGGGGCGGGTCGCTAGTTAATTTATAAACGAAAATATTATTCGCAAAATAATAGAACTGATTTTCAATGTATTACATCTAAATCAATACCTTATGAAACCAAATTACACAACAACAGAAAAAAAACATTTGCTAAAGAAAAAGAAAAGCTGTTTGAAACATGNTGGCGTTTACGAAGCCGTTTGTAGTATTTTCTGAAATATTAAACATTCTTACTAAAAAATTTTGTACTTTTAAAATATTTACCATAAAATAGGCAAAATACTAGATACAATCCATCAACGCGACCATTTCCGTTAATTCTCCTCCTTTGGAATAGTTTCTTGAGATAAGAAGATGGCTTCTTCCGTAATATGGTCTTTCTGGATTTCACTTGAAGCTAAGATATAATTGCGAGTTTAAAAAGCAATAGGTTTCCAATATTTTTGGTCTAATCGTAATTTACTTTTTTTACTGCTTTCGTTCATTATGAATTGGAAAAATAGAAAAGAAATAAAAAGTGTAGCAAAAACGAGAATTTTTGTTAATTAAAAAGTTATCAAAATAGCGATTTCCAAAACAGTTAAGGGTAAAGTAAAATTTACAGATGAAACACTAATCGAAGTTTAAGTTGCGCTTGACGAAATTTTTCAAATTATAAATCAAACAAACGAACACATACAGGTATGATTTAAAATAACGATTCAGATAAATTCTCCGGTACCTAATTCAACGAAACTTTCTTCATTAGCTTCCGCGCCAGGAACCAATTAAACTACGTAATTTCGAAGCAAATAAAGGCACACTTCCAAAATCAATAACATTGGCTAGAAAGTAATGGTAGATTGAAAGCCATATTGCGCCTGCCACGTACCCATACTTATGTATGTATATATGTACGTACCAGTATACACAACGTTAAAATAACTGTTTTCAACTTTATTAATTAATGTTGGTTAGAATCAGTTAGGTACTTGCATCAGATCGGTTAGTGGTAAGCGGGTTTTGTCCAATATTCGAGTCCGCTCAGTTTGTCAATTAGTTTTGTGTTTTAAATTACGCATATCAAGTTACACTATTTCATTAATCATATTGGCAGAACACGTTTGATGACCGCGTTTTAATTGTTACTAATCGTAAAGTTAATTAACTCCATTTTGTCAATCAAACATTTTTTCGCACTTGATGTGGTTTAATTTAAATACTAGGTTGATTTAAGTATTTTTTACAAAAATTATGATAATTCACCTTGTCTCCACTGTATTTTTAAATATGTCAGTGCAAATGTAATTTCCCCAAAAATAATTCTGTCTACTTCAATTTTACTTGCTGCTACCTTGGTTTGTAAAACAACGAAAAATTTACCCTTTGTTGAATTTAATCATCACAATTTACATTGATTCACCCAATCTTCGATAAAAAAATGCCGACAGATCGAAGAGTGCTTGGACAATCACTTCCACAACTCCCTATCTTGAGTCAGCTTTTATGTGATTCTTTTGTTACTCCTTGTTTTATATATCTGGCCCTTTTAGATTTTCTCCTTCCTTGGTTTGTAGGACACGTTATAGCAGAAGCAGATCTACAGGGTTTCATGATGAGTGTTGTTACTACCCACCTAAAATTCAGGATTCCAAATTTGCACCGCATTTAATTGTCTTTTGCCCGCGTATCGTTCTCGATCAAAAGAGACACCGTCAAGGCTTTTCCGTTTAGGCAGATAATCCGAAGCAGAAGACCATACTAACCCGATATTAACCCACATTGCTGTAATTCACTACAAACAATTCTGTAAAATAAATTTTGAGCCTCCAAACAACGCAAGATTCAACAATTGGAGGTCCCTGGGCAATAATAAAATGGGGAGATCCCTTGTTACAGTCATAGAGATAATAGGTATTAGGTAAGTTCCATATAGCCCTGTAATTGTCGGTGAGACGTGAGTTGAAAATAATGGGGTTGTGCCTATATTTGTTTAACGGGGAGGTTGGGCATCGACCCCAAATTCCCTTATGTAAATCCGGCCTGCCTCTAAAGTATATGCTCTCCGTAACGTAGTTCTTGTCAAAACAGTCTGAATCGATGTTAGTTAAGTGGCAAGTATATGGAACAGGTACTCCTAGAATGTAGTAATTGAAAAATAACATTTCAGATGACAAATACTACCCTCGTTGTGGCGAGTCCTGTGATTATTTCTTGTTGATATATCTCGCTACCTTTCTCAATTATCTACTCTTTGAAGTACTCACTGAAGTACGCATAGTTGGATTATTTTGTCCTATTATTTATGACGAAAAAAAATGTGTACTTTAAACCCCAGTCGACCTAATTGGCATATGATCTAATATCCTTGTTTTAGATGAATTCGGAGTTACCTCCATGTAGAAAGTAATAATCATCTTTGTATGAATACAACAAGATTTTCGTTAATTAACGTAGTAACTGAGAGTTGTCAGTGTAATTGAGAACCCTAGAAGAGGATAAAGATCTAATAAGAGAAAATAAAGAACTGTTTTTGAAACTTGAAACGTTTTGGGCTCTAATTGATCCTTTTTTCATCAGTGATACCTCTTGAGCAGTACTCATTTAGTAATTGAATTTTGTAAGAAAAAGTTTCTTCCAACAACGATTGATTTAATTACCTCTGTTACAACAAAGAAAAAGACACAAACGTGTTGGATGTTATACTTATGTTAGTTATATATATATGTATGTTATAATAATCATGTACTTGCCCTTAACAGGGAATAACGGCGCCCGCTCTAACTCTATGCATCCGATACACACTGTACATGCAACTTCCGTTGCATGCTGCGCGTGTGACTTCCTTTGCATCCTGCGCGCGAACTTCCGTTGCATGTTAAGATTTTACTCTCAACGGGCCAAAAGAAGTACTAATTCAAAACGTAACCTTGTTTTAACTAAAAACCGGTGGACAATTTTATAGTGATTGGGAAACGTTTATAAGTAGAGTGTATTGTTAAACATAAATGAAATTTCAGGATTAAAATCATCTCATCTAATACTATGAGGCTAACAAAAGATTTATACATTCATAAAATAAAACGTTATGGTTTAATAAAGGTAAAAGCTGCAGATGTTTAGCATTTTAATATATCGCTTCTAAGGATGTAGACGGATGTATATGTATAAGAAAAAAGAGAGCATCCATGGGCTAAGGACTAATGTTTAATATAAAATGTGTAATTTCACGTACAAAAATATTTTTTTGACTGTGATAGATAAGCACAATCCTAATAATAAATTTTAACTTCAACGGGCCTATGTCTCTTATAGAAAAACAAAAGTACTGCAGCATTTCCAAGACAAATACGGTTCGCTAATGTAATGCTATGAGGAAACAAATTTTTGGTCCATGCGTATCGATTTTCCTTTCAATAGGTAGGTAAATGGGGATTTTTTCGAAACAGCTTTTCCTTTTAGAAAATGATATAATAACAAAAGTGTGTATTACACGTTCTAAAAAAACAGATTTCGTCGTATTCTCTTGTTTTTATTATCTTCTTTTCACCAGTCTTTCTACAGTCGAATAATAACAACCGGCCTGACCCACTGATTGTCGCACTTCTTATTGTTTTTCTTTCAGTTTTATTGTAAATATTGACATTCTTCCGAGCACGGAAGCTATTAAAACAGAACAACGATGTGTAGCAACTGTTTAGTTAACCGGCAAATGATTTGAATAAAAATTAGTTAATCAACCCTAGACAAAAACTTTCAGTCTCTCTCCAGTCTCTAAGAGTCTTTCAGAATCTTTCTGCGTCTCTGACAGCGTTTCTAACAGTCTTTCACAGTCTCCCAGTAATCGCCTAGGTGTTTTTATGGATCTCTCACAGTCTCTGTATGAGAGACTCAAACGATAAAATTGTTAATTCAGACATTCGAGTTTCTCGTTCAGAGACGCTGAACAGTTTTTTTGACAATCTCTCTCAGCGACACCAGAGAGACTCGATGAGAGACGGAGACTTGAGTCTCGCTTTCAAAGATTCTGAGAGACTGAACATTTTTATTTCAAGAATTATATTATCACTAGAGACCCGTCCCAGCTCCGCACAGGTGCAATGCTGATACTAAATATATATATATATCAACGTTAAAAT
>NW_020440825.1:212291-239607 GCF_000699045.2 Agrilus planipennis
AAAAAAACTTTTGGGTGTTTCATTCCCACCAGCCAGTAATGCTGGTGGGCGGGCAGTCCCTCCGGACTATGCCGGAAGGTAGGGCGGAAGGCCCTCTTCAGCCTGCTTTTAGGAATCGTGGGAATGGGTGGGTGGTGGTTCGGGTGAGAAAGTTGAGACGGACGAAATGAAGATAGAAGGAATGGAAGATTATCTGTGGAATATTACTGCCTCAGCATTTGCCTAAGTGATCCAACGAAACCACAGAAAAACTTGGACCAAGCCAGACATACCCGGAATCGAACCGGCGTCCACCCGAATGCTAAGCAATGGTCTAGACCTCTAGGCCATGTCACTCGGTGTAGAATAAGATGCAGACGTCATTCGTGTTTTACAGGAAGAATATTACCGGTGTCCACAATTGATGGGATCAATAGGATACGAATATATATGTATATTAACGTTTGATAGTAAAAAACTATCATTGTCAATAAAATTATTTATATATACTGACAAAAAACAAACTTTTCTAAAAACAATTTCAGCGACTTATGAAAACTGAAAAAGGTTTTAGTTTCTTTGCATACAAAAAATGAAAAAATTGACTTGCGATTTGTTTTAATTATGTGAATTTAGTTGGTAACTATTTTCATCACAATTCATGAGCAAATCTACGTACATGCAACAGATGTAATCGTAAAGTATTTTTAATATCTAATCCATTCATAAACTTCAGCAACTTACCAACTGAAAATTTAATGAAAACTAAATAATTTTCTAGTCGATTTAAAAGTTAGCTGTGATTTTAAGCGGCTTTTACTTCACTTTTTTAATTCAACTCCCCCGTCGTGTCGACTTCGATATGTACAGTCTGTATGGTAGGTAATAAAAAATTATTAAGGTAAAACTTTTTATTGAACGTCCCTATCTGGATACTGCTGCTGTAGTAGACACGACTTAACTTATAAAAATTTTATTAGAAATTTCTCTTTTAATAATCTTGTTAAGGATTGGTAATAAATTTTGCTATTAAACTTCTTAATCAACCGTTGCATTATTGCTAGGTGCCACAATCATTTTTCACTGCCCATTAAGCAACTTAAATTTAATCGAGCTTATTTTAAGAACAAAGGAGATGAAATTTGCTAATAAATCGATGCTAGTATAGTATTATACTTAATATCATCGTTTAAATAAATTTACAATCGCGTACTCAATAAATTATTCATGGGCAAGGGTTTTATTAAAAGACGTGCGCGCGCGCACACCCAAACACACACACAACACACACACACACACACACCTACACACAGACACACACACACACACACACACACACACACACACACACACACACACACANACACACACACACACACACACACACACACACACACACACACACACACACACACACACACACACACACACACACACACACACACACACACACACACACCTACACACACACACACACACACACACACACACACACAACACACATACGCCGGTAACATCCACAAGTGCAATGAATTTAACGTTCCCAATTTTAAGATCATTAATATTACCTAGTTGCAATTAGCGACTTTACAGAAAAAATGCTTAATGAAAAGTAAACATCATTTCGTTCCTTAATTGGAACATTTCGGAATGGAAACAAGAGTTATCTGTTTTGCTTCGATCAGTCTTTTAGAAAAGAAGGAAAAGTGCCCTGGGGATGCGTGCAAAATTGCTAATTGCTTCGCTGCTTCGTTTTCGCAATCGGGCAATTAAATACTTTACCAAGTAGGTACTGCCACTGCATTCAAATGTTTATTTAATGTCTACCGAGTATTACAGAGGAGAATTTACACGATAACTTTCCGCTTGTTTCACAAACATCCACGCTTATTATGGCACTAATGATGATCACAAAACGTTCTACTTGTTTGTCCACCTGAGATACCTTTTCAGTATGTGATTCAATAATTTATTAAATATAATTCCTGATAGCATAATTCAGATAGAGAATGTTGTAGAGATATAAAGCAATAACTAGCGCAAAGTCGATTAACTCTTAACACAAAGAAATGGTAAACAATTAATTTGGGAATTCAAAAAAGATTATTGAAAGCTCTGTATGCTTGAAATGTTAGAAGCGTGTAAGATTGTAAAATTTAGATTTTGTTAATGGTTAAAGGAACTTTATTGGTAACAGTAGCATTGTCAAACAAAGGGCTTCAATTTCAAAGAAAATGTGAAAATTGTAAAAGTAAAATATAAATACTTCCTTCAGTTGCGTGCGATTTCTTACAAATGCTTCGGATTTGCAGGCATACGTAGTATGTATATGTTCATATGTATGTATTTATATTTTCCTCTACAGCTATTGAAACTTTTTCAATATCAAATAAAGCAAATACATTCTGCTATTCCTTAGCAACAGATGTTTTCTTTTTAAACAAAACTTACAAATAAGGCACGTGCCAAGTATAAGTTACAGCACTACGTTTTCTTTTTCTACTTGTTACAAAAGCTCTATAAAATTCCTTTGTTCAAAAAAAAAAACGTCTCTTTATTATCATAAAAACAATACAAGAGAAAGTTACAACAAATAGCAATTTCTATTGAACATGTCATTACGTAGGTTAGAAAGGTGTTAACTGTGGAAATAAGAAATATAAATTACTGTTTAAAATTGAATTTATTATTTTTGAAACAGTTTTATCTAAACGTCTTTAAATGTTGACGAGCAACGTTGATTTTAATTATCCCAGAATGAGATACCATATATACATTGTAGTTATATACATAAGATCAAAATCAACACTTAATCTACAGGATTGGCTATGATGCAATCTTTAATGCCAATATTGTAAGGATTTCGTTTATTGTACCTTTATATACTGGAGGTCCATTGCAACAATTCGATATAAGTAAATAATAAAAATATCTACACATTGTAGGTGTATGTATTAAATATGTTTAAAGCTAACTTCTTCAAAAATAAGTTCATATTCAACCTACAGGATTAGACGGTGTTGTAGAATACTGAAAAAGCTCAAACTCCAATGTCAAAGTACGATACTGGATGTTCGAAGTATTACTAGACCAAAATAGGATGAACGATGGGATACTTTGTGTTCAGAAGTGCGAATGCAGATTAATTAGCCTAAGTTGTAGTTTTAGTGTTTTTCGACGAATTTAAAGTAATTTAAATATGTTTATTACTTCCACACATTTATAATTTTACTAATTGCAATCGTGTATGGTCTACATGGAAACGGAGAGCAAATCATTAGTTTCCCGAGATAAAAATGTTCAGTCTCTCAGAATCTCTGAAAGCGAGACTCGAGTCTCCGCCTCTCATCGAGTCTCTCAGGTGTCGCTGAGAGAGACTGTCAAGAGACTGTCAAAAAAATGTTTAGCGTCTCTGAACGAGAGACTCGAGTCGCTCATAGAGAGATCCTCATTTCGTATCCAGTCTCTGAACGAGAGACTCGAATCTCTCAATAAGTGGTGTCTCGATAGACGTTGTTAAAATTTTCTAAGTTCAACATATTTTAGAGATCCCAGTCCTTCTACGATAGACTCAAGTCTCTCAATTTTTCAGTTTTATCCATTCAGTGCATTCAACAATTTTATCGTTCGAGTCTCATACAGAGACTGTGAGAGATCCACAAAAACACCTAGGTAATAACTGAGAGCCTGTGAAAAACTGTGAGAGACGCAAAAACACTCTGAACGACTCTGAGAGACTGGCGAGAGTCTGAAAATTTTTGTCTAGGGCAATATCGTAGGCAGCATTGAAAACAAGTTTATTTCTTCCTTTGACTTTACATAACCCCAAAACGAACCGAGAATCATATCGGTCACTCTCTACCCCCTTCTCTCTCTTCCCGGTTGTTCGCATCTCGAAGCTTTAGACTCGTTAGCAGGAAATTCGTAGTAGTTATTTCGTTAACGGGGTTAGTTTATACGTAACCGGTTTAAATTCGGGAATTAAAACTCTATAGCGGTCTCGCTATCCTTTTCTTTTCGAATAGTACTGCAGTTTTTCATTTTCGCATCTATCCAGCTTTCATCCTATTCTGGTCTAGTTATACCTACTTTTCGGGAACATTGTTCAGATAGCTTTCTTAAGTTGCTGAAGAAGGTAACTTTGTTATCCAGAAGTACTTCGGACGTTCAGAGCCGTGTTTTGGCGTTGGAGTTTGAGTTTTATAGAAGGTTATTTCCCATTAAAGTCAACGTTCCCTGAGATAATCTTAAATAAGCGCGATATTTATGATCTCTTTAACTTTATTGACGGTAGTGAAAATTAATAGCCGAACCTAAAACATTTAGGTTTTAACGCGTCGACAGGCCTGCTATTAACTTTGATTATATTAATGTACCCCTGCCTTTTCACGTTTACAATTGATGTTAAAGTAAGTGCAAAAAATATTATGTAACACAACGACCAACACGCCGAAACCTACCCATTAAATAGAATTCGCGTAGGTACTAAAGACATTAACAGATTGAAACGATGAATTTACGATCGCGTCTCAGAAACTTAGGGTGAGGCTATCTGCAGATAATTATATCTCTTTTATTGTTCCGTTATGGATCTTAAACGAATTCCTTTGGTACCTCCAAGTCACCGCCCCGCAAACTTTTTATGATTGAGCTATAAATTTTGTGCAATCCCCTTGAATAAAACAAAATTAAAAAATGCGAAAAGGTTTATTGTCCGATATGGAAGATATTTATGTGCAAGATATCAGCGGTAAACGAAAATTGGTGAACATTAACTGGACCCCGCGATAAGGCTCAACTTCTTAATGGAAATTTATGAGGAAAAAAAAACAGAGAGGGGGATGAAATGGAAAACCTTGTACGTATGAATTACTGTTTAAAAACCATACATCATACGCACTCTTACATAATTAAAAAGGCTAACTTGTGTATCCACTAAAGGCTTTCACACCAAATATGTTATAATTATTAGTAGTAGTTAGGTAATTTTTTAAATTAAAGTGATTCCAAAAGGGGACAGGTAATTAATTTTGGATTAACAATAAGTTTTTCATCGAGGTATCGACCTTATTGCTACAAAAAAATTCTTTATTGGAAATAGATTCAAACCTACAATGTAAAGCATGGATGATTCTCTCCACTGCATTAAAATCATTACTTATACAATTTTATTTGTTTTCCATAAATATTTTCCGACATTTATAAACAATTTTTGAATTATTGGCAACACATTTCAAATTAAAAATTGTTGTTACTTTCATTTGATGACAATATAATTTAGAATATCCATAATATTAGAAGCGAATTTCATGTTCTTTACGTAAACGCGATTGTAAAGAAAACCTGAAAAACCTTTCATCACAAGGTTCTCAGTTTAAAGACTTTTGTTGGACACGCAACTCCTTCAGTTCCTATCTTTGCATTTCACATCTCTAACTAATTTGCGAACAATAATTTTATCTAGGTCTCCATCTGCCCCCCTTTATTCCAGTTTCTGCTACTATTTTTCTAATCGATTGAATGAGTAAAAACTATGCCAAATATCAAATTTTATAATCTGTGTCTAACAGTTATTGACATTACATGACATGCAGTAATTTAAAACGACTAAACAATTAAGACGTGTTTAAGTGTTCGGATAGAGAAATTTGCACGCCAGATTTATCCATATTCGCTTTGTAATTAGGTTCTTGTGCTTCAAGCTAAAATTAATAGCAGAGGAGAGAAACATCTTATAAAAGTCGTTAACTGACTAGTCGGGTCGCTTGGATCTTTTGTAAGGACTCAGCCGACCGCAACAGATTTCGTCCCTTTTATAACTCCGAAGCTTACAGCCTAGTTGGGATTGAATAATTACCAGGACCCAGTCTTGAATCCTTCACTTGGTCCCATAATATACCAAAAGCGTTTACTCGTGAATACAGAGTCTTTGCTCGAATAGTACAAAGAAAATCTGTGTCAATAGCGGGTTTTTGTTTGCGTCTAATCGCGTTATTATCACAATTTTATGTTTTAGTATCAAATTTTAATAAGAGATACATATTAAAAAAAAAACGTTGTAGCTTATTTTTATATAATAGAAGATATTGAGTAATTAATTGTCAAGGAGAAGGAAAAAACAGAAATAGATTGAAGGGATTCATAGACTTATTGTCTATCATCATCATCATAAGGATGTCAGTTCTAAGACTGGTTAGACACGTACCTCCACTATCTCCTATCCTGAGCTAACCTTCCCGTTTCCCTACAACCAGAACAACCTTTATCCTTAACTATCTTCGAAGAGTAATCTAATCTAGGTCTACCTCTACCCCTCCTAACTTCCGTTTCTGCCTCTAATACGTCTCTGACTAGACCTTCGTACCTGACAAGTTGTCCTACTAACCTATCTCGCCTATTTCATATTAACTTCCATAGAGTCCTCTCTTCTCCTACTCTTTCTAATACCTCTTCATTTCTAATCATCTCTATCCACGGTATCCTCATCATTCGTCTGTAACGCCACATTTCCAACGGTTTTAACCTTTCCTTTTCCGCCGCGCCCACTGTCCATGTACTTATTGTCTATATTGTTAAGATAAGAATTACATGTAATGGCTGATAAGCACACAATGGTGGAAATTTTACTGTCGTGGATCACCCGGTAAAATATGTTAAACTAAATTATGAATTTTATCGTTTTCAATAATTGTATGTCAAACAACCGAAACACCAAATTTCCAGAATTCAAACCGTATTGTTTTTTCAATGGCTGTAGATGAAAATGTCTAAAAAAGTATTATTTCCTCTTGATGATGAAGAGCTTATGACCTTTTCCGTCCCGGTCGAATTCTAATAGCAGACCATTAGATTTTGATAGATCAATTAGTCACCGCCCGTGAAAGCCTATGAACTACTATTATTTCCTCTATTTTTCTTGTGGAAAACCAAATTAAGTCCACCAGATGCATACTTAGTTCTTTTAAGAACAATCCAACGGATGTGGAACTTTAAGATTGCTGTTTAAAGTGTAAAATGTATCCGAAGCGACGAAAAGAGATAGTTGCAGTTACATGAAAATTGCTTGTTAATGAGACCGTTACAGTGTATCAATTTAATTATATTTCGAGGGAATAAAAGCAATCATTTCTTCAGTAGAACTAATTAACATCCTTCCAAACATCGCGTTACTTTAACTGATCGTGAGCTAAACGAAGTTAGGAAACTGTTCCGCTTGTCGGAAAAGAGTAATATTAGCTGTGCATAAACGCCTGCTGCTATTTAATGCTCTCCTACGAGCTAATTTTAAGTTCGAGCAAACTGGAACACAAACAGAAGCAGATTATGAGGAAAAATTCGATAAAACTTGAGCTGCGGGGTACTTTATTAAAACCGCAGCAGTCTAAATAACGTAATAAAAAAAACATTAAAAACCGAAATGAATACAAGAAAAGAATGAAACTTTGTAGACAGTTTAAAAGAATCCCCACGAAGGTGCATAAATTACATTATGAAATGCAAAAGCTGCTTCTGATTGAGAATTTTAATTGCTGTGTGGCTTTTTATGACGGACTGGGAACTTGAAGGCATTCGCGAAGAGGCAATCCATCAAAGTCTTAGCGATAAAACGTTTACGTATCTCACAGATTTTCGTCAAGTTTCTTCAACTGCATTCTGCACTTCACTTAAGTTTATCACATTAAAATGGAATCCGAACTGCAACAATGTATTTTTTAAACGAATTTACATTGAAAACTACATCTGATTAATAGGTTAACCTAACTAAAAAAATTCCTAGTTTCTATGGAAACTTAGAAATCAATTTTAAGGTTCTTATATATAAGTAGTTTTAGTTACAAATAAAATACAACGTGTAATTATACAACACGCTACTGAAGTGAAACTTCTTCAAACACACAAAAATACCGGGATAAGGGTTAAGCAATTGGTTTAATGGTATTATTTGTACACTATGAGTTTAAATTTTACACTATACATGCCGGAGTTGCCTGTAACGAACGTTGCATTGAAGCGCGCTCACAGCTCAAGCGATCCCCACTACTAACTCGACTACGTGGCCGAGTAGAGTGGGACATCCGTTGCATGATTTAGTTATATAGCAATTCGCATGAAACGAACTTACCCTACCGTGCGTTAAGAAGTTTCACTTCAAAAATTTTTAACGTTCTAGTTTTCTGGGTTTTCCTCAATATAATTACTGACTAAATAATTAAAACAATCAAATAATAAAATTAAATAAGACATGACGGAGATAGAAATTCATCTTTTTAAATCAATTTTAAGAAACTTCGTAAATAATGTCACAACGATAGAAGTTTTGTCAGGTATCAAAATAGGTTTTTCCAACGTATTAACAATGAAACTAATTACTACTACAGGACAATTCAAATATATCCTCACAAAAATAGACGCGTTTTCTGTTTATTTGTCTTATTACTAGTGTTTGGCTTGTAAGAAAACAATTGGTAGATATTTATTGATCTAGAAAAAAGGCTCTCTGGAAAAAATGCCCATTTGGAAAAAAAAATAATCAAAAATTTATTCTAAACGTTATCATACGATTTAAAAAATCAACACTTCAAGTTATATTCTGTTTTGATGATGATAACGTTGAATAGACAGCATGAGTAATTACCTACTCGATTTGTTTTATTTTTGCTAATATGTGTAACGATAACATTATGTTGGGGGTTGACTTCCCAAGAAGTATTTATTAATTACCTCGAACAATATCAATACTTTACAAACAAAAGTTTGTTTTCTACTAATATTACAATTTAAAACAACAGATGATGTTGTAGCTAATTGTCTACTCGATCTATTTTTATNGGCATGACAGTAGATAGCATAAATACTAAAACGAATCAAGAATATTATTTATTTAGTTATACTTATTATCTACTCCTTACATGTTCTTCTAACTAAAAATAATTCCATAAAAAGAATTCTTTTGATATACGAGTCTCTTAATGTTTGACTCTTAAATCACTATACAAAAGGTCAAACGTAGATGTCACAGAAAGTTCGAAGAAAGGTCAAAATACCAATTTCACCTAATGTCGTAGATAAATCATACCAGTCAGTTTAAATACCTATTAGTAGAGTTTCACAATTCCTACACATGTAATATCATCAGATTTCCATGGATTCCAAAAACTTAACAATTTTAGGATTATCTCTGTATAATGAATTCGTTATAATTTCATAATATGCTCAAATGACTTTGCGATGAGTTGTTAACACTAAATTCAGCGAAAAGGATGATTCACCTTCTTAATTTGACAAATAAAACTCATAGTAACGATTATTTATCAGAGAATCATTCTGTATTTTCAGGTGCTAGTCTGACTTTTCTTGCCATAATTGATTGGGAATTGATTACAAAAAGTAGAAGAACAAAGGGCGTTTATGAAAATCAATAGGGAAAAGTAGAGACGGTATGATAAGACACCTTCGCAGTCATAAGGACCTAGTAAAATACATCTACAAAGTAGAAACAGAAGTCAAAAGGGGCAAAGAAAGACCTAGATTAGAACAACGTAAATACGATGTTCGTTCTAGTTTTCAGGAAATGTGAGTATTGGCTCAGGATAGGAAGGATACGCACCACTGTCTAGCCAGTCTTCGGACTTTTACGACTTTGTGACTTAAAGTAATCTAATAAAAGCTCTAAAAATATCAACTTCATGGAAGCACTTATTATTAAAACTAACTCTTTCTCAAAATTACTGTTTCTTAGGTTGATTAGTGAGTAAGATGTTTCCGTTTGCCACATTATAAAAATTAATTAAAATCAGAAGATTAAGTTGAGGAACAGGCATCTACGATGTTTTTAAAGGGTTTAAAATAAAGGTATAGAGGCCAAGGAAGGAAGAAAGAAAGAAGCCCCTTTTACAATCGTTTCGGATAAACAGGGGAACAATTTGTCCGCGCTCGCTTTCTTAAGCTCCTTAACTTCCGCAAATTATCAAACTTCGCTTTAATCTTAGTACATTTATCACTTTCGAGAGAAACAAAGGCAATAGTAGTGCCAATTAGAAGCGAAAACGATTGTTTTGCAAACGCTTCTAGAAGACCTTATCACGCCAGAGAAAGTGAGACAAACGGAAAATTAAACTGAAGGCAAATTAAGAATACCAATGTTTAAATTTAGATTAAAATAGAGTTCATTCAGGTCATAAGTCAGGTGTTCCATTCTTGGTATGTTTTGAAAATAAAAAGATATTTCGTAATTCTTATGATAAGTATCAGAAAAGTAATTAATAAAATAAACCATTTCATTTTCCCCAATAAATAAGTATTTTTTTTTCACATATAGTAAACTAAATCGAGTATTCTGTCAACATGTAGATATAAAAACTGTCTGATAACAGAACTACGTCACATTCCTAACAAAATTTACCATTTACATTATAATAAATCAAGGGTATTAATTTTTTCCGAGGGGGAATTCTTTTCGGGGGGCTTTTTTCCGGAGTATTTTTTTCGAAGGGCTGTTTTCCCGAGGGCTTTTTTTCCGGGGTTTTTCTTGCAGGGAGATTTTTTTCTGACTACCAGTATTTATATGTATGATTAAGTGTTAATCCTTGAAAATCAAAGACTTGTCGTATCGCAACACAATTAAGTAAGTACACGAAGAGGTTATAATTGCTATCTTGGTCACTGTGTGGTTTGCTCGTGGATCGAATTTCAAGTTGTTTGGTTGGCATCCTGGGAAAACGTTTGTTTATAAACGCCACCGCCAGCCCAACATCGTACAACAGAGAGAGGAAAACATCTCATCATCCCTTACCTACTACATCTTCTGTATTACGGAGGTGTTTTAGTTTACGACTCTTGAACCGTTTAAAAATGTTGCCTAAATCCCTATTGGAATGGATATGGAACGATAAAGAAAGGTTAACTGTAGGTAGTCATGAAAAGGAAGAACGATGCGATAAGATAATAAGAACGTGTCAGTTGAGATATCTTTCAATAGACGTTGGAAAATGGATTTAGATTTACGAATCTGGATCGTGTAGTGACTCTAAGCAGCATGAAACTTTTTTTTAACTGGCTTATACCTACTGTTAGATCATCATCATCATAAGGTCGTCAGTTCTAAGACTGGTTGGACACGCACCTCCACTCTTTCCTACCCTGAGCTAATCTTCGCATTTCTCTAGAACTAGAACAACCCATATCCTTAACTATTTGAGAACAGTAATCTAATGTAGTTGTTTGTTTCATTTCCATTTTGTGTAAATTTCATTTTTAGTGTAGCTTACAAATCTTTATTATCTGATCGAAAATCGTGCAATAAATAAATATTATCGCTTAAACTTCATTATAAGAATAGTGTAGTTAATAATTAAGAATAAATAGTAAAGATTTCACGACTTCTTATTGATCTGTGGAGATATATATATTAGATGTGGTATCTACATCAGTACAACCGTTTGAGATAAGTGATGAAACACTACGACGACAAAAACACCCACTAAATATAAAAAAATGTCAAATGATATTAGCGCACCGAAGGATCTCCATACCGTGGAAAGTTATTTATAAATTTTAAGTACCTACCTTCTTACATAATTTAATTTAACATTAGAGATGAATTACAGCTTTTGGCCTGATAGCAAAAAAAATAGTAAAAAAATAAAACTCCTCAAAAAGCACTTATTAAGTGATGTTGCTGCAAATGTTTAATCCCCTCTCCCTTGTAATAAAATTGTGTTTGTACTGCCAATTGGTATGTAACTACCTATTCAATACTCTCTTATTTGAATTATTCTAAATAAAAAATGTTTAATTGACACACAGTCAATTCTGTCATATAAATTACGATTCAGTAAGGGCGGAACCCTATAAAATATAACTGATTCAATTCATAAATAAAATAAACGGTAATGTAATGAATTAAAACGAAAATAATATCACTCTTTTCGTGACCAAAATGAAAAATGTAAATTTTCATGGTAAACATGATATATTTCAAAAGGACTAAACCATACACGCGTTTGTGTTGAGGAGGAAGATAAACCGGGACACCTCTTTGAGCCATTCCGACCCTTTATAACACGGAAATGCTAGTTTAGTTGGTGAAATGCATCCTGCTTCTTCAAAGAAAAGTTACTAAAGGGAGCAGCAAGTTTCTATTAAATAAAGTGTTTGTGTATGTAATAAAAACGAAAAAGAAATATCTTATTCTAACCAGTCCACTACCCCTTCTTGTTTAATTGTTTTAAATTTACATTTACAGTTAAATATACATATTTTATGAAAGCTTTTAGCAAAATCAAAGCGGTATTGAGAAAACAGTATTGTATGAAAATAAATAAAAGTAAAACAGAAATACTGGTATGCAAGGGAAGAAAAAGTATAGAAAGAGCGAATATAAACATAGTAGATGAAAGATTAAAGGAAGTGGCTGATTTTAGGTATCTAGGAAGTCAGATAAGTCAGGACGGAACGAGCAGTAGGGATATAAAACAGAGGATAGAGCAGGGTCGACTCGCCTTTAATAAAAAGAAGTCACTTCTATGCTGGCGACCGAAAAGGAAAGCTTAGAAACATTTGAAATGTGATGTTACCGGCGAATGATGAGGATAACGTGGATAGAGAAGGTTAGAAATGAAGAGGTATTAGAAAAAATAGGACAACAGAGGACTCCAAGGAAATTAATAAAAATAGGCGAGGTTGGTAAGACACCTTCTCCGGCATGAAGGTCTAGTCAGAGACATATGAGAGGCAGAAACAGGAATTAGGAGGGGTAGAGGTCGCAAATAGTTAAGAATGTCGAATCAGTACAATATGAAATGACCAATGTCGCATATGGCATCAAACTCATTTATTTGTTCCTCTGGTTGTACATAATCCGAGAAGATTCCGAAAAGCATATCGGTCACTCTTTACTCTTCGCCTTTGTGCGTATCTCGCGGCTATAGATTCGTTGGTCGAGTTCTAGTAACAAATCACTGGTCAGGGCGAAGTGATTGCAGTAGAAACGCGGAAGTATTGGTCAATTGTAGGTCGCATTTGGTTATCTCTGTATAATTCGTATACGAGCTTTTGTCTGGTGAAATGTCCTCAATGGTAGAATTAACACGTCCATCAGACTTTTGTAGTTTACAATTTTAAACGTAGTTTAATACTGAGGAGTGTGTTAATGAATTGTCAGATATTTTCCGGGAGACTTGCCCATTCCGTAGCACTGTGTATCGTTGATACAAACAGTGTGAACGGGGTTCGTTTAACATTCAGGAGGAAGAACCTTCGGGGAGTCCACCTGAGTCTGTTACGCAGGAAGACGTAGCTGCTGTGGAAAAACTGGTGAACGAATATGGAAGAATTACATATAGGCAGATTGAGGAGACTTTAAGGATTCATGCATCAGCTCTCCACAAAATTGGTACATCTCCAACTGACAGATGAGCATGACGGCACACAGAGTTTGAGAAACAACTGACTTGAAGCTTCTGGACTAACTACTCTCGGCCACTCTCCCTACGGTCCCGATCTCGCTCCTTCACTGCAAATGCTAAGTGTGTTATTCGACATACAGACACGTGTTACTGTAACTCACATGAACGTGNTCTCGGCCACTCTCCCTACGGTCCCGATCTCGCTCCTTGTCATTGTAATTTGTTGCCAGTTATCCAGGATTAGCTTAAGTTGCCCCGCTTTGCGAATGATGCTGACCTAACCGATGCCTGGGACCAAACATGTATAGATCTTCCCCTCGAACGGTTTCACGAAATTTTTGATACTTGGTTTGTATTGTAAAAACAGAGTGCGTATCTCAAAATTTTTGTAGCAACCGACGTATAAGGTAGTTTAAACAAAAACAGGCGTAAATCAATCGGAATAGAATGGATTTTGTATATTTGTTTGTTTATTCATGTAATAATTATTACAAAGGAGGTGTACTTTCCAAAAGTTTGGAAGCATCATCCTTTCACATCATTGATTTGTGAATATGTTGCTCTAGGGGCATTTAAATGCCAAACTAAATACAACAAAGCAACGAAACATTATAACAAGTTGAGAGAAACACTGAATAATTAACAAAGTCAAACGAATTATCATAACTCTACATCCACTACACATGCTATTAATGAATTTATCATCCGGCTGCTTCAATAAATAATATTCACTGTTGTTCAACTTGTTACTTTTCATGATAATCCCCTAGCACCTCTTCACCTTGTCCCATACGAAATATGTGCACATTTATGTATGCATATAGGTCTCTGTGTTATTACAGTCAAGTATTGTAATTAGGTTACAACACTTGCAGATGCACGCGTGCACTTGTAAAATACATTCATATAGCAACAGTTTTGAATAGATCGCAGCAGCAACTCGCAGAGTTTACAAGTGTTCTAATTCTAGCAAACTGATGCCTACAAATCCCTATTGCAGTTCTTTTGCAACGAAGATCGTTTGAGATTCTTTGTATAAAATAAACGACATGTGAATACGCGATGCTTAACGGTGCCAATAACGTCATGCAATTGTTGCGACTAACAAAAGAGAATCGACTGATTTGAAACAACAATTAAACCCGTTATAAATCATACAGTAAAAGCCAGTATAATTAGAGATGTATCTTATTATACAGAATATTTCGAAAACACAGTAGGCAAAGTACTTATGAGTACATTTCCTGTAAATACTTTTTTAATTGTTTGTAGATTTTCGAAATGTAAAGAAGTTGTTTTGCGCCATCTACATTAACGTCTTATAATCTTAACATTCCCTATATATCTACGAAAAACGTTAAAAAGTAACAACAATTTCTTTGAATTGAATTGAAATGCACCAACTTTAAATAAAATAAACGTTATTTTGTTACGCATTGGTACCTAAAGTAGGTGTCTATTTTTTTTTTTTTATTTTCGTGACGATATCGCGTTGTGTATATTGTCCGTAATTACAGGTGGAATAATTACTTCTGTTTACAAAAAAAAAGGAAAATATACATACTATAAATATTGATTGGTCTACTTGATTGCTATTATGTTAGAACAATTTTGGGAGTTACCTAATATCCGATTGACGTGATAAATATTCGATCGAAGATAGATTACCGGAAATAGGACTATTGCTCGTAACAATATCATTATTTGAATAAATACAGCGCAATATATTACGACTATCATGATTTTATTCCTGTTATTAGTCGGGAAAACGAATTTTCAAACGTTTTCTCTTTTTCGCTGGTTACTTTTTTAAAACTTATTTCAACCATACGTAGCAAAGTTTTCTTTAAATAGAAAAACAATTTATTATTCATACCTCCCCAGATGTAATTGATACACACGTCTAGATCAAAAACTTTTCTTATTCGTCAAAAGCAAAGTTTCACTTCGAAGACATATATTACATGTAAGCACATAATTAGATTGTAATTAGTAAAATGAGTTGGACAGGTACAAAAGTGAAAAAGTTTTACCTCAAAAACTAAACTATCTATTCATAGTTTGGTATAAACGGATATTAGAAAGTATACCTGACAAGGAGCGTGTCGAAGTGTTCAGAAAAAACTTTTTTCGTCCCCTGCAGTTAAAAGGAAATTGATTTTTCTTCCAAATTATTCAACTACCGCAACACATTCGCAAAGTTGACGCACTGACCAAGGAATAACAGTTTCCGATGTCACAACAAGTTTCTGTTTTTATTTTATTTTTTTCTTACGCGAAAATAACACGAATGCCAGTTTCGCACGCTTGAAGCAGTTCCTGGTTTTTAAACAGTTTTTGAGCGGCGAAACGGGAAACTGCGAGGGAAAGAACCAGCGTTCCTCACACCGTCAAAGCAGATTCGATATTGACTGGGGGTGTCACGAAACCCCTTCCGAACCAGGTCGACTGTTCACGAGCTCGGCCGGAACCTCGCCGGAGTTTTTGCGTCCGTACGCGCCCTTTTTATACATCCAGCTTTCAAAAAATTGGAAATAATTTCCAACTTCCTCTATTCTGTCGACACGGCAATCTTTTTACAACAAGTTCGTCGTGGTAGCGATGATGAAAAATTGTACTTCGGAAAAATAGAACAAGAATGTTCCAGACACGACCCGATCGCTTGCTGATCTAAAGCTGGTTTTGTGGCAGGATATTCGCCACAGGATTTAAACAGATTAGAATCAGATTGTGTGAGGGGATGTTTGCAATCCTACCAGAAGTGGATTTCACTAACGAAATAGCCGGAAGGGTTGCATTCATCAAAAGCGTTTTGATTGACTCTGTTCCAAATTGTAGTTCACATATGTACGAACTTCAGGAATATAGAAGGTCTGTCTTTAATTAGGTAACATATTTACATGTGTTGCTTTCATATTCTAAACAAATTCACATTATGTAAAAGCAATTACAAAACTAAAACTCAGAATTATATTAATTACACGTAAGTTTTCATGACCGGTATTGGATGAAATATGTTGAACTTTTGGGTACTATTACTGTGTCTTTTTTAATATTGCTAATTAAAATTTTACCTTTACATATAAAAATATTCAATTTTATAGACTTTAATTATTTAAACATTCGGCAATTTTAATTCAAATCAAATCAAGTCATATTCACTGCCAAAAGTCAGTTAAAANCAAAGGGCGTTTATGAAAATCAATAGGGAAAAGTAGAGACGGTATGTTAAGACACCTTCGCAGTCATGAGGACCTAGTAAAATACATCTACAAAGTAGAAACAGAAGTCAAAAGGGGCAAAGAAAGACCTAGATTAGAACAACGTAAATACGATGTTCGTTCTAGTTTTCAGGAAATGTGAGTATTTGATGTATATGCTTCTAAGTAGGTATATTTTATACAGTTTTTGTATCTAAATATCATAAATATTGATCTTTATGAACAATCGATAGCGTCGTTATGAAATAAATTTCTTTTTTATGACCTCAGATAATATTTATACTATCATGATCGTAAATGAGAAATTTATTTCCACGTGGCAACTAAAATTGAAGTAAAATATGAATCATAATCACTTTTTACATGAGTGTCCCTTTAAATATCCGCTTGTGTAGGTTTGACCTTCAACGCTCCAAAGCTGTGAAGTTCGTTGTGTGTACTATTTTTTAAAAAGCTGCAGTTCCTTATTGCTTAAAAGTTATTACGAGTTATCTCATTAGTATTTTCGCTTAGAGGGAAATAGTGAATAATGAATCAACGAAAATCATTTCATGAAAAGGGCTTCGTTAGGAAAGCATTGAAAAGAGGTCTTTCCTTTTATTTATGGTGTAACAAGCTTCTTCTGCTAAGACTTTAGAAAAGCTCTAAAAGGCTTTCCTTGACAAAGGATTAAATCAAAAGGGTTTCCAGACCAGATATTAAGAAAACCGACACGTAAAAGATTAATGCAGTTTTTAGTTCCTTTTACTTGTTTTAATTCAAAAGCCCGACTCGAGTCCACTTTTTCAAGTCGAAAAACTCCGCAAAATGAGAAATCAAAAGCTGATTACTGTTATTCAATGCTTCAGCCTCGCATTCTTTACTGCAAATGCTGCCGTTCGGAAACCTTAGAGGACAGATTTCATTTAACGTTTGTTTTACTCGAAGACAACCTGCCGAAACTACCACCGAAACCGAAACTGCGCGCGGGAGTTCTCGCGCTCTGCTCGGTCATGTTCGGCGCGTTAAATACCATCCAAGCGAAGTAGATTAGTAGACTACTATACTTACTCAAATAAACATCTCACCTATTTTAAGTATTTTTAAAGCGCAATTAAAGTATTTCCTTAAATGAGTGGTTGTTATGTTGATTTTGATTTGATTATCAATAAGTGAAAATGTCAAAGACAGCAGAGCTATGTGATTGAAAGATAAAAAAATTAAACTGACTGATTATAATACGTTTTCTTTATTTTTCTCTCAAAACGTGATCCTGATAAGGAAGTTTCGGTTTCGGTTTCGGCCGAAACTGAGACCGTTGCCGAAATTCGGTTTCGGTTTCGGTCGTAAAAACCAGTTTCTGTCGGACACTAGTTAGGAGTATTAGAGGTAGACCTAGATTAGATTACTGTTCGCAAATAAATAAAGATGTGGGTTGTTCTAGTTTTAGAAAAATGCGAAAATTACCTCAGAATAGGAAAGAGCGGAGGTGCGTGTCTTAGGACTGACGACATTATGATGATGACGAAAATGTTAGCCAATTACCATCAACGAATACAAAAATAATGAATGAAAGTAAAAGAACTATAACAAATTTGGATTACGAAATTTTTCTATCTTTGTTAATCTTTAATTGATTTGTAAAGTTAACCCAAAACCCTTTTTTAATCCAAGGCATAACAGTAGATAGCATAAATACTAAAACGAATCAAGAATATTATTTATATTCCTGTTATTAGTCGGGAAAACGAATTTTCAAACGTTTTCTCTTTTTCGCTGGTTACTTTTTTAAAACTTATTTCAACCATACGTAGCAAAGTTTTCTTTAAATAGAAAAACAATTTATTATTCATACCTCCCCAGATGTAATTGATACACACGTCTAGATCAAAAACTTTTCTTATTCGTCAAAAGCAAAGTTTCACTTCGAAGACATATATTACATGTAAGCACATAATTAGATTGTAATTAGTAAAATGAGTTGGACAGGTACAAAAGTGAAAAAGTTTTACCTCAAAAACTAAACTATCTATTAATAGTTTGGTATAAACGGATATTAGAAAGTATACCTGACAAGGAGCGTGTCGAAGTGTTCAGAAAAAACTTTTTTCGTCCCCTGCAGTTAAAAGGAAATTGATTTTTCTTCCAAATTATTCAACTACCGCAACACATTCGCAAAGTTGACGCACTGACCAAGGAATAACAGTTTCCGATGTCACAACAAGTTTCTGTTTTTATTTTATTTTTTTCTTACGCGAAAATAACACGAATGCCAGTTTCGCACGCTTGAAGCAGTTCCTGGTTTTTAAACAGTTTTTGAGCGGCGAAACGGGAAACTGCGAGGGAAAGAACCAGCGTTCCTCACACCGTCAAAGCAGATTCGATATTGACTGGGGGTGTCACGAAACCCCTTCCGAACCGGGTCGACTGTTCACGAGCTCGGCCGGAACCTCGCCGGAGTTTTTGCGTCCGTACGCGCCCTTTTTATACATCCAGCTTTCAAAAAATTGGAAATAATTTCCAACTTCCTCTATTCTGTCGACACGGCAATCTTTTTACAACAAGTTCGTCGTGGTAGCGATGATGAAAAATTGTACTTCGGAAAAATAGAACAAGAATGTTCCAGACACGACCCGATCGCTTGCTGNTTCACAATTCCTACACATGTAATATCATCAGATTTCCATGGATTCCAAAAACTTAACAATTTTAGGATTATCTCTGTATAATGAATTCGTTATAATTTCATAATATGCTCAAATGACTTTGCGATGAGTTGTTAACACTAAATTCAGCGAAAAGGATGATTCACCTTCTTAATTTGACAAATAAAACTCATAGTAACGATTATTTATCAGAGAATCATTCTGTATTTTCAGGTGCTAGTCTGACTTTTCTTGCCATAATTGATTGGGAATTGATTACAAAAAGTAGAAGAACAAAGGGCGTTTATGAAAATCAATAGGGAAAAGTAGAGACGGTATGATAAGACACCTTCGCAGTCATAAGGACCTAGTAAAATACATCTACAAAGTAGAAACAGAAGTCAAAAGGGGCAAAGAAAGACCTAGATTAGAACAACGTAAATACGATGTTCGTTCTAGTTTTCGGGAAATGTGAGTATTGGCTCAGGATAGGAAGGATACGCACCACTGTCTAGCCAGTCTTCGGACTTTTACGACTTTGTGACTTAAAGTAATCTAATAAAAGCTCTAAAAATATCAACTTCATGGAAGCACTTATTATTAAAACTAACTCTTTCTCAAAATTACTGTTCCTTAGATTGATTAGTGAGTAAGATGTTTCCGTTTGCCACATTATAAAAATTAATTAAAATCAGAAGATTAAGTTGAGGAACAGGCATCTACGATGTTTTTAAAGGGTTTAAAATAAAGGTATAGAGGCCAAGGAAGGAAGAAAGAAAGAAGCCCCTTTTACAATCGTTTCGGATAAACAGGGGAACAATTTGTCCGCGCTCGCTTTCTTAAGCTCCTTAACTTCCGCAAATTATCAAACTTCGCTTTAATCTTAGTACATTTATCACTTTCGAGAGAAACAAAGGCAATAGTAATGCCAATTAGAAGCGAAAACGATTGTTTTGCAAACGCTTCTAGAAGACCTTATCACGCCAGAGAAAGTGAGACAAACAGAGAATTAAACTGAAGACAAATTAAGAATCCCAATGTTTAAATTTAGATTAAAATAGAGTTCATTCAGGTCATAAGTCAGGTGTTCCATTCTTGGTATTTTTTTGAAAAGAAAAATATATTTCGTAATTCTTATGATAAGTATCATAATTGGATTTAAAAAATTCCATATCGCCTGTGGCTCATGTCGATGGTCTAAAATTGGTCAACTGCGCATAATAAGGCGGTACTTCCCCAATGAATTTTCGACTCCGTTCTAACTAGGGTTGCAACCGTACTTAATTATTAAGTATTGTACTCTATTTCGACTATGCGTACGTTATACTTTACTAGACATATAAAGTACGCAAAAATACTTTATTTAAGGCCTTAAGTAAACATCGTAATTTTGTAAGCGATTATTTGAAATTCAGAGTACTTTTACATCAATAATATTGCACAGAAAAATAGCAAGACATATTTACGGAACAACCTGATTTCCCAAATCTGTTCAAAGTAGAGTCGCTTTTGCTGTCCGTTCCGGCCACTTCAGCATTTACAGAAAGAGTATTCTCTGTTATGAACACAAAGTGGCGGGACGACAGGAATAAAGCTTCATTAAAACTAACTAAAAATGAACTTTGAGTTTACTTAAATCTTTGTTTGCCATGTTTAGAGTTATTAATGTATTTAAGAGCGACAGCAATTTGTTACTGGCTGCTAGGTGTAACAAAAAATTTTTTAAATACTTAATTTTTATGCCGAGTACTTTTTTTTAACCTTTTAGTCGAGAAATATTTTATGTAAAGCCTGAAAAGGTGGCAACCCTAGTCCTAACCGCACCTAGTAGACATTGGTTATAGTAGCGAATTCTTATTGAACCGAGCGCGCAATTAACCCTGTATGTGTCGGGGGTAAACGAAGCGCAACGGACTTTAAGCTCCTTGGGTATTTAACTTTTTAGTTCATCGCTCTCGGCTCGCTCGATCATCAATGAGATACGCCTTCACTTTTCTTACATTCTGACTTCAAAAATAAAATTTGTATATACCACTAGCAGCAGTAACTTAAAGAAATAGGTACATATACAATTAAAAAGTCGATGGGTAAAGTGGGTAATTTATTCAGTAAAATCTCCACTTACAGGTTACCCCGTATGTGAAATAGTTTACTTTTTATGTATACCTTTGTAATATAAATCATCCTCAGTGACTTCAAAACATGAATAGTAATCCAAATGTAATTTATAACGAGTAGTATTTAAATGAACATTACATTTAATAGAAGGAGAATGAGAGCTTGGACTGCTGATGCTGGTTAATGTAAATTAAAAGGTTAATATCTACCTGAAAGTTGACATTATCATGAAAGCTCTTCCGTAGCAGCTTAAACTGCATCTATTGTAGTTTAAAAACACAAGTAGTATCACGAACTTCATTTGTAACAATAGTCTTGCGCGAGGGTAATCGTAATCTCTGGTCATTAACGATAAAACTCAATACTGTACGTTAAAAAAAAGTAATTAAAAATGGCTTTTGCTAACGCTTGTTTTCCAAACTGTTTAGAGCTCGACTTCAAACGTTCATTAAAGCGACAATGCCAGGAACTTTACTTTTGCTCGAATGCATGCAAGTCGACATCGATTTTTCTCATTTAACTTGACCTAACGAGCTGTTCCTTTAAATAACTGTCGATTCAACTGCTCACCACTCCATTTCTTAATTGCTATGTGAGATAATTAGCTTTTTTTTACCTTCAACGAATGTAGTTAATTCTTCACTATTAACAACACGCATAATATGTACATAAGTTGGAACGATGAAAATCCGCAATAAATTATCGGAGAGAACGGACGTATCTTCTTTCTTGCTTCCACTTCGAACTGTAGTCATTTGCTACGTTTTCAACACACCCTTGTTAAGTTAAGAAATGCTTTATAAGAAGTACAGACAAAATGAACAGTAATAACCGAATAATAGTAAGCGGTGCACCGGTTTAGACATTCCTTAAGAACTCGAAAAATCAGGTCCGGCTTTATCAGTGTACGATTGGAATTATATGCTTAAACAAAAGCCTTCGCATTCCTAAATTTCTGAGAATGTTAAACTTTCTGTAAAGTCCGATGCTGACAATATGCTCAAATTCTGCTTATTTGTATCTCCTTCTGTTACACTTTAGTTGGTCTAAAGTTTTTGCTTTTTCTTTATTAGTGACCGCTGCAATTCCTACCTGACATCTCTTTTCTATGTTTACGATCTTCCCTACAATGTGTCGTAGCCATGCCAATTTTGAACGTCCTAACGTCCAGAATTGTGGTACAATAAAAGAAAGAGATGGAACGAAGTTTCGGACAATATCCATCTCTCTCACGATAGTGCGTAAGCGTGTCATGAAAGAGATTGCACTAGTCCGAAACCATACACCATCTCCCTTACTTTTCGAGCCAAGAAATTATTACAACGACATACGGCTAAGGCACGTCCATGCATTAATATATGTCTATGGTCCTAACTATATTTATATTTAATGTCTTTATGTTAGCACGCAATTTCACTTTTCTTGAACTTCAACATAATATAACAATCTTCCATTTAATAGAATATTAAAGATGATAATTTCTAGTTAACTAAAATAGGTAATAAATCTATTAAACAATGACATGTTAACAGTCCTTTCTGGACAATTTTTGACAATTTTCAGTTGTATTGGATTATTTGGAAAATTTTTCTTGTTAAATCATTACCACTTTATGTGTATACTATTTGTATATTGGTTTTAAAATTGATAGTTATTTAATACATCTATTTATTAAGACAATAACACAGGAAATTTCTCAATACGAAGGGATGTAATTTAGAGATTGAAAAGTGATACATAGTTTATATTTAAATCATCCGACAGCACCCATTCAACTTGAAAAATCCTTCATGGAAAATCTTTTTACCTATGTTATCTGTTTCTACTGTTTTTCGATTCTAGCATTGAAAGGAACCATTGGTAACTTGGATACATATTCAATCCTTAAGTAAACAGCATTAGCTGATTATTTTTGTCCGTCTGCTGTCGGAAAAAAATTTTATTATTCCATTACTCCTTCGGTTAAAATTAAGTTTTAATTACTTACAAAACCTCTCGCCTAAAACAAGCCGGGCTAAAAGCATTTATACGTTTTTACTTTGTCGCGTTCCGTTTTCGACCTTTTATTTTTTTTCAATTCCGTCAGCAAGTTTAAGAGAGGGCGAACGATAACAGTCTCTCTAGGGTGCGAACAGAGAACTTGACTGCGCTAACAAATAGCAGAACGACGGTGGTGAGAAGTTCATTAATGTGAATAAGGGGAGCCTCGAACACTTAATCATTTCAGCCCCTGCATCAGTTCAGGACGGTGAGTTTGTGGAGAGGCATCAGCTTTACCTACAGCAAGCGTGATGGATCCCAATGCACCACCCCCTTCAATAGATTAATAAATAACCGTCGTCTTTATTAAAAAAAGTCTTCGTAATGATATTTCGAGCAAAAGCAATAGAATGTAAATTCTGAATGCTCTTAATTATTACATAGGATATGTCAAATTAATTAGTATTGTATTGAATATTGAAACGAGCGATGAAGAACGTGAACAGAAATGTATATGAAGGGGTTTAGAAGGGGACTTACAGTTTCTATGCATAGAACAAGGATTTCAATTGACATTAATAGTTAAAATTCGCCTACAATTTTTTTTTATCCAATTTTATTCGAGTGGAATAAAAGAGAGAACCCATTACAAATGAGTTTAAAGAAGCATAGTAGCCAAAACGGAACTTTTAAATGAAATTTATTAAAGTAAACCTTTTAATCCTCAGTATAAAGGATATGTGTGTAAAAAAGCTCTTTTGCAACGGGTCCTTGTCTAAGAAACAAAAAAAAAACAAGTTTTTACTTTCTAATTTCAATGGTTAAACATTTGAGTAGGTCGTAATTCATCTTTTATAACATAGTGAATTGAAAGCATCTAAAAAAATTCCTTGCTACTGAAAAAGTTCTTGAGAAGCACTTACCAATTATCCCTCCCTGCATAAACTCGAAAAAAAGGGGTCCACTGTTTCTATTCATTTCTGCTTTTCAATGATATTTTACTCATGGCACGACCCCAATCTAGAAAAGAAAGAGTACCTAATTATTTTTTTTGCAACAACAAAGTATTATTTATCTTAATTGTCAAATACCATTTATTGTCTAATGACCTGAGGGTACGTGTTTTTGCTGCTGTTCAATGGTTTTATAACAGTTAATGAATTACACTATTCTTAATTAATGAACACTTTCTCTCGAAGGAGAGAGGAACAAGAGAGTCATCTAAGTACATAGGGACAACAAAACAAAGACTTTTTATTGATTTCTAATTTGATGCAATTACGGTTTAGGCTTTCCTTCTAACAATATGTGCTGGTAAAAATAAGTAGTGTCCGACCGAAACTGGTTTTTACGACCGAAACCGAAACCGAAACCGAATTTCGGCAACGGTCTCAGATTCGGCCGAAACCGAAACCGAAACTGAAACTTCCTTATAAGGATCATGTTTTGAGAGAAAAATAAAGAAAACTTTAATATAATCAGTCAGTTTTATTTTTTTATCTTTAAATCACATAGCTCTGCAGTCTTTGACATTTTGACTTATTGATAATCAAATCAAAATCAACATAACAACCCATCATTTAAGGAAATACTTTAATTGCGCCTTAAAAATACTTAAAATAGGTGAGATGTTTATTTGAGTAAGTATAGTATACTTCGCTTGGATGGAATTTAACGCGCCGCACATGACCGAGCAGAGCGCGAGAACTCCCGAACGCAGTTTCGGTTTCGGTCGTAGTTTCGGCAGGTTTGCCGCCGAAACCGAAACTAAACCGAAACTCGTTTTTTTTGCCGAAACTCGACCGAAACCGAAACCGACTTTCGGTCGGACACTAAAAATAAGTGAAACTTCTTTTAGTCAAATATCTTGTTGACTATGATTGCGGCTGACTGACAACTTTCAAGTTTTAAACAGTTGTCAGTGGATTTTTATTCTTCTTTTGAGGGTTTGCGTTATGGGCGGCATTCTAAAAACAAATTTAAATGCAACTTTTTGAATCTCACCTTTATTTACTATTATTGTAGCGAGCACGAGCGTGTTTGTGTGCGATCGAGCATACGTGTGTGTGAGCGGCTTATCGATTCGCCGACTAGCCACGGGTGCCTTTCTTCATGTGCGCCGTATTTGTAAACGTGTGTGTCGTACCTGCGTTCTGAGAAAGCAGGTAAACAGTTGAAAGAAAAAGAAACTTTTCCGGACGGTTCGAGAAGGTTCCCGAGAGGAAACAAAAGAGTATTTAAAAGAAGAGACGATCGCCGAGAGAGAGTAGAAATAAATTGACCGTTACAGAAGTGAAATAAATAGAACAGTGGATAGTAACATTAGTGTAAATAAATAGTTTTTGTCGTTGTGAGTCTTAAAAGTTAATTTGTTAAACCCACGAACATTACATTATTAATAGTTTTCGATAACAGTCTACAATAGTACTAAAGACGGTTCAAGACAAGCATCAATTTGAAATAAAAGCGTGATGTCTCATCCTTGAACTACAAACGCTGGACTAGCTCTAACTATTTTCGATCATCTATAATCAACTGATTAAATAATATTGAAGCAAGGGTTCTCATTATAGCTTTCATTCGACTTTTGTTTATCGTCAGTCAACTCAACTTTACTGGCGTGGACGTACCTTAAGTGAATTGACTTTGTCATTAAATATTCGGATGCGTTCTTTGCATTTTTTGATCGATCTAATGAGAAATATGATTGGAAACCAATGGGGGTTATTTGACATTTAAACTTATTTTTTATATCTCTCTGCTGTTGGTCATCAAACCACGTCGTATGTGAGTTGCGGCAAAGAAAAAAAACCGATTTCTCATCAGGAAATATAACAGTCGGTATGGATTTGATAGTTGCAAAGAAAAGGAGGGAAGAGAAGGCCTCTCTCCTTTCTATTATCGCCCGTCACTCTCTCGGGCGTATTCGGGCGCATTTAAAATTGTGGAAAACGGCGCGGTCGCTTGGGAAATGAAACCGCTGTATCCACCGAGATAGGGAACGGAAAGCAAAATGCGAGTTATTTGTATTCACCTTCCAATCTGCTTTACGTGACACGCAATTTCCGCTACTTTCATAAACACCGTTTTGAAAAAGAGGAAAAAGGCATGGACGTTCCTTCATCACTGTCGTAAATGGTTTATGCATGGGGAGCTTCGCAAGGTTAATTGTCAATGTTAGCCTTAGAATTTCTTTAATTCGTTGAGAAAAGTAAAACAGGAGGTCTTAACCGCTGAATCCAGTTGCGATTTCAATAATTATTATAACTGCATCCAAATAGAAGCAGTATTTCTACATTTGCCAGATATTTGGTGTAGTGATGAGCAAAATTGGATTTGCAGTTTTAGTCTTACATTCGAAAGACCAAGACTCCCTTTATGCCAAGAAGACCGAACGAACAAGACCAAGACAAGCCAATACCGAAACAAATAATGGTAGTAGTCGGTAAATAGAAAAAATTTTGCATGGAAGAATTATAAAAAAAACGTATCTCTCTAAATGAGCAGGATCAAGACTTAACATCAAGGCTAGAAGTATTTGAACATGATCAAGACCTAATAAGCATGACCAAGACCAACCATTGCGACCGTCTTGGTCTTCGTCATTCTTTGCTCATCACTAATTTTGTGTATTGAAGTATTTCAAGCGTAAGACAAGGTCATGCTAATGTTTTTCAACTTGTCTAACTGAAAAAAAAAACTTTTGGGTGTTTCATTCCCACCAGCCAGTAATGCTGGTGGGCGGGCAGTCCCTCCGGACTACGCAGGAAGGTAGGGCGGAAGACCCTTTTCAGCCTGCTTTCAGGAATCGTGGAAATGGGTGGCCGGTGGTTCGGGTGAGAAAGATGAGACGGACGAAATGAAGACAGAAGAGAATGAAAGATTATCTGTGGAATATTACTGCCTCAGCATTTGCCTAAGTGATCCAAGGAAACCACAGAAAAACTTGGACCAAGGCAGACGGACCCGGAATCGAACCGGCGTCCTC